>NC_142806.1:53367565-53667565 GCF_049724085.1 Artemia sp. Qi Xiang Cuo | reverse complement strand
GAACTCTTTTTAAGCTGCTTTGTGTTATCATACTTGACTTCTGTCAGTCCCACCTCCTTCAAATATTTCAAAACTCGCAAAAAACCTTCATCTACTTCACTACAGTTGGCACAGATTTTAGAAAAATTCTTCAGGCTTTTAATATTTGTAACGGCTCTCAAGTCACGCATTAGATTAGCGGCATTGCAAGTCTTTGAGGATTTTGGTGAATGATTTTTAGTTTCAGCACGTACATAGTAAAATGAGCCTAAAATGAGTACCACAAAAACACAACATGGTTTTAAAATCATTTTCTAGAGTAATTGATTATATGGAAAAATGAACTTCTCAGATTAAGAATTGGATATTCCATCTAGGGGGGTTAAGATAACATAGAAAAATAGAACAAAATTCAATAAATTTAATTTATATGCTTTTACAAAAAAATTTGCACTTTGAGTTTTAATAGTTCTCCAAATATTTTTACTGTTTGAGTTTTTGTGATAAAGCTAAAAACAAGAATTTAATGTCTAACCTCAAATGCAATGATTAAAATGACACATATTATCTATAGAGTATTTTCTAAATCTAATATTTTGTCCTAGACTAATAACAATGATGGTAATATACAATTCAAAGCTCTAAGCCCCACTTACTTGTAGTTTCCTTAAAATTGACATCAGTAACAGCAATCCACTAAAATCGACAGAAAGGGTGGTCGTACGAACCTCGGAGGGGGCTCATTGGATTGGTAATCAGAAGTTCAAGCGCCCTTTTTAAGATTCAAAGCAATTGAAGGGTGGATACCCCCTCCCACACCTCGCATTTTCCCAAAATACATCTGACAGAAATTTTGAGACGGCTATTTTTTGTTGTATAAACTTCGAAAGGGATCATTTGATTTGATATTGAAAGGGCTAGTGTCCTTTTTAAGAGTAAAAAGTGATTGGGGGAACTAGCCCCTCCCAAGCCCATCAATTCCCAAAACATATCCGATCAAAATTCTGAGATAGCCATTTTGTTCAGCGTAGTTGAAAGGTCTGGAAATTATGTCTTTGAGGATGACAACCCCTCCCCCCCCCCACAGCCCTCAGCACAAGGGTTGTAAGTTATGCCCAAAGGGCATCTAAGATTTTGATGAAAAGGGTGGTAGTATAAACTCAGGAATGGGCTCGTTGGATTGGAAATCAGATGTTCTAGTGCCCTTTTTAGGAGTCAAAGTGATCGGGGGCAGCCACCCTCACGTCATATTTTCCACACATACATCCGGTAGAAATTTTAGATAGCTATTTGTTCGAAAATAGTCCAAAGTTAATGTAACAAGGCTTTTGTGGTTGAAGAATCCCCCAGAGCCTGGGGGTAAGGGTTGTAAGTTATACCCCATGGGTATATCAGGTTTTTATGGAAGGGGTGGTCGTGGAACTTTAGAAGAGGCGCAATTGATTGGAAAACTATAGCTCTAGTTCCTTTTTAAGAGTCAAACATGATGGAGAGCAACATCCGATCAAAATTTTAAGAGAGCTATTTTGCTCAGCATTATTAAAAGGTCTAGTAATTATGTCTTTGGGGTTGTCAACCTCTCCAAAGCCTTCAGGACAAGGGCTGTAAGTTAGGCAGTTCGTTCATTCTTTACGCATAGTACATGTTATTGAGAAAAATATGCATGTTTGAACTTTACTTTTCAAAAAGACGAAAGGCATTCGGGTGAGCCTTTCAGGGAATGTTGAGAGGAGTGTTGAACGAAATCAAAATATGTCATGTGTATACGGATCGTCAAAAGGATGTAACACAGTAATATAACTGAGTATATTAATTTGGAAAGTTCAGGAAATGATCATGGAAATGATCAAAAAAGCAATATTTGCATGCTACTACAACTATCACCACTACTACTACAACACTACTCCATTTACAGTACTGAGGGGAAACAAAATCAAAACATTTGTCTCCTAAAGACATTCAAAGAACCATGAACAGTAAAAATGAAACATGATTCTTTTTGTGGAAATTTACACAACCATATACGTCTTAAAAAAAAAAATTTAGAAAAACACGAGAAACTCAATGTAAAAGACCTCCATATGTTGTCATGCAGTTTTAGAACTTAGGAAGCGCCAAGTCTGAAAATAAAGCGCTTTCTGGATCGGTAACGGAATCAAGCTTACCTGTGTCCCAAATTTAACTATTATAATCCTTATATATGTCTGATTTTTACGTGATATTGAGGGGAAACATTTCCAAAGAATAAACCAGACACTGAATTAAGGAAAGAAGGAAACATCTTTCAGGATTCCAACATTTGACAGGAATGGAAGGCTACATTACCAATATTGTCATTTTCCTTGAAAGTTGTCATAAACAGGTTTTCAGAGTATTCCATGTATTACAAATTACAAAAAAAAATTATTGTTATTACCATTCAACAAATATTGGAGAAAAATTTTACTAAAACCAATTGATTATTACAAAAAAAAAAAAAATGAATTACTACCAAAGAAACATGTAAAGATCCTATATTATCGCATCAACCAACCAAGATTGTTATTACTGAGTAAGTTCAATTTTAATCTTCGATCCGGGAGGAGCCTTATGGCTCCTGTACTGTGACTACAGTACAGAACAGCGGTGTATTGTCAAGTTTGACTGTATTATATATCGGGACAAGACTCAATTAGTAGTGGCGTTAATGGAGGGGGGGACATCAAATAGTTCATGGTAACGAACTGTAATAAAAGATTCACGGTAATGGATAATGCTTTTTATCGCTAATATCGCTTCTTACTCGTTTTTTCACATTTGCCCCCCAGAATTCCCCAGTATTATTTGAAAAATGTCAGTTCTTAGTATTTTCATTGAATCAGGAAAAAAACACACAAAAAAGTATACACAAATAAATTGCTCACTTAGATTCTGAAGAACACAATTTCACCCCCCCCCCCTCCCATTTTAGTGAATTGTAACCACTGTCTTATGGTCCCTGTGGAAAGTGTCGTAAATTATAGAAATTACTCATTCTAGTCAAATAAGTTTTATTGCAGATATTATTAGAAAGAGATAATACGTATATGTATATCTCTATAAGTATACCCCTTCCCCCAAGAAAAGGGATTTTAAATTGATTTTACGTGAAAAGGATACTAGATGTGGTGATATCTTTCAAATGAGCCTTCTACCATTACCATTCCAGAATCAGCGTCAAATGGCAATCTTATCGAGAGACTTTTTTTTTCCAAAACACGTTTTCAGACGTTTGATTGGGATAGGCCGTTTTGCTCTTTACTAGGTTGCAGCTTCTGCTGCAATCATGATGCAGCAAATTGAGCTCGAAGTATGCGGGGTGAAATTTTTCTGTGATATATTTATAAAATTAGATATATCTATAGAAATTAATTAATAGATTATTATAAGATATATTTATAAAAATTAGATGAAATAACAACTAATTCTTGATATTTTCTAGTGCGTATTTTTTGAACAGTAAGGGTTAAGCACGGATGTACAATTGAAGGAGGCGCTATAAAACTCTGAAGCCTCTTCAAAACAATGATAAAAACTTCACTATCTAGGTGCGTTACTTAACTTTGCCCCCTGAGGGACACTTAATTATACGGCCACGTGATATATGAACCACGTGATATAACGTATTTTCTGTAACATTGTACAATAAAACATAATACTATGAATCTTGATCTGTGTGCTGCGAAGGCATTTTCAAGATAGGGGGTGGAAGTGGACTAAGAACCTCCTATCTAAATATAAAATCTTAAAACTTAACAAATTGACTGTCTATATTAGACTCTCCTCTGTTTTCTGTGATATTGACCCTTGTCGTGTCGATGTCACAGAAAATACCCCTTTGCTACGCCCAGTCTCTTTTTGTCATTAGACTATATAAATTGTATGAAAAATAAATCTTATTCTATATATACCACACAGCGGAAAAGCCTTTGACTTTTCAAACAGTTCGTGGTAACAAACTGTATAGTTAGAGCGACTCGTCTCAATAGTAACTGAAACTCTAAAAAACCTAATTTTAATATCAATAGATACATCAAAAGAATCGGATTTTTATGCTGATTTTAAATATATAAGTTTCATATATTTATGAAATATATATATGAAACTCGATTTCAATCGTTTTGCTGTGGATGCTAATGGGCATGGTTTCCCTCTTGCTGCTGTTAAAAAATTGTCTTTGTAAGAATATTGATTAACAAAATTATAATAATTTAAATCTAAGAGTTAAACAATATATGAAACTTATATATGAAACAAAATCTAAGTTTACTCATATCCAACAGTTACGAGCCTGAGAAAATTCGCCTTATTTTCAAAAAAAGGGAAAAACACCCCCTAAAAGTCATACAATCTTAATGAAAACCACACCATTAGATTCAGCGTATCAGAGAACTGTACTGCAGAGGTTTCAAGCTCCTATCTGCAAAAATGTGGAATTTTGTATTTGTTGCCAGAGAAAGATCACGAATGCGTGTTTATTTGGCTTTTTTTTCTTCTTTTCCCCAGGGGTGATCGTATCGACCCAGAGGTCCTAGAATTTCACGAGAGGGATTATTTGAACAAAAATTAAAAGTTCTAGTGCGTTTTTTATTCAAAAAACAAAAAAAAAATTAAAAATAGAATCACTTTTTACAAAAAACTGCATTTTAGACGTCTTTTCATATTTTCAAATTTTAAGCAATCATAACCATATATGACGTATTACAGTAAAGAACAAACTTCCAGTCTATAGTAACTAAAATAAGATTATAATTTCATGTTAAAGATTGATCAATGATGTCATAATCGTAGGTTGTAGCCAGGTCGTCTCTTACTTTTCCAATTAAGAAAAAGCCATAGAGGAATTGAGCATGATTATGATTTATCGAATATAATGGATTGTGATGGAGTCGCTGATGCCACTAGAATTAATAATTCTAAGACGGTTAAGCTCGCATTTCGGGACAATTCTGCACTTAAATATGCGCTTAGATTTGGTTTAAAAATTGATTATGAATTTCTAGGTGTTGTTTAGTTCAAAGCTATTCCTCGCTGCTGCCACAAGGGCCGGTCTCCTGACCACCTTTTAGCTACATGCAAGAGCCCTTTTCTAAAATATGCGAGATGTTTGGGTCCTCATGAGTCAACCCAAGACTCGTCTTGCAACCTGCCCCCAAATGTGCGAATTGTGCTGGCGATCATGTATCTTATAGCCTTAAATGTCCTAAGCTTCGTGAAATTGTTCCAAAATCTGATCAGAAATGAGTTTAAAATATACTAGTATATGCTCTTTTAATATTAATTGAACCAAGGACAAAGATATTTGCACTGACAGTTTGTTGAGCACTTTTGATATAGTGTTACTTCAAGAACACTTATTGACCGGTGCCAGCGTCAATTTTTTGCGTAGAAGTCCTGATCATATTTACCACAAATGCACGGCGTACATGTGGTCGACCCTCAGGAGGTCTGGCGTGTATCATCAAGCGTCAACTCTGCAATTTCCCCCTAAGTGTTATGGTTCTGATAATCATTATCTTGCGATCAGATTTGGCAATACTGTTGTAATTAACGTTTACCTGCCGCATAATCAGAACAATATGCTTTCTTTTACTGCATTTACTAAGACCTGTGTCAAGTTTAAGAATTTAATCGATAGGATCTGTGCGAATGGGTATGATTTGTTATTAATCGGTGATTTGAATTGTGATATAAATTTGACGTCTCCCCGATCTGAAACCCTCTTAAATAGCCTTCCCCCGGCTTTCGGATTATAAATAAAGATTTGCCCTATACATATATTAATAATACTGGTTCTCGCTCTAACCTTGACCATTGTGTCTGCTCAGCCGATCTACCGACATCTACCGTTCACTTTGACGAAGAAGAGAGGGACTATGACCACCTACCCTTATCGTTACAAGTTTCTATTTCTGCTAATTTGGTGATTAACTCTCTTCGTGTAAATAATTCCAAGTGGTTTGAAAATCGTAATTGGAATTGTACAAATTGGCCTGTATATCTGGCTACTCTAGCCTCCCGGTTGCACAGTATTAAAGTACCATATAACCTGTTATGTTGCAGTGTTTTTTTATCAAATGCTCGAGCCCAATTAAAAATGTATTATTATGGCATTGTAGACTGCATGAAGAAGGCTGAAGAAGTCGCAGTTCCTAGTGAAATGGTTCGTTGCCGTACTCGTATAACCCTGAGTTGAAGAAAATTAAAAATCAAGCAAAATTGTGGCTCCGAATTTGGATTGCTTGCGGGCGTCCGTCTAGTGGTAATGTTTTTAACATTAAACGGAAAACTAAAATTGCTTTTAAGCGTTGATTACGATCTGTTCGGGAATCTGGTGCCGAATTTCCGAAAAGTTCCAATGAATGGAAGCGTGTTGTTAATTCTTTGAGACTTGATGGTTCATATGTTGACAACATACCGCAACGACCCTGGATTCAGCATTATTCAGGTTTATTTTCTGTAGTAAATTATACTGTTCACGCTCGGTTTTCGATTCTTTTGTCTCGTTGTTTACCCCCTAAAGTGTCATAACAAAATGTCATTCCCGATTCTGATGACGCCATTATGGCGTCGATTAAGTGACTGAAATCTCAGTCCTCTGATATAGATGGTATTTGCGCTTTTCATTTGAATCCGCATTCAAAAGAGTTGCTATCTCATTTACAGCTTTTATTTCAAATGTGTGTTTGTAATTCCGTTGTTCCTGATAGTTTCCTTGGTGGCACGGTTACCTCGATTTTGAAGCAAGGTAAAGATCCTAATAAGTGTGATTCGTATAGGCCTATAACTGTCGCATGTAATTTTAGTAAGTTATTTGACCATATTTTATTACCTCGTGTTATTGACCTAGTTAACTATGATGCAAATCAGTTTGGGTTTAAAAAACGAATTGGTTGCCAGCATGCGCATAGAGCCATTTCAGTTCTTTTAAGAGATAATAGCGTTAAGGGACAAGCTCTGCATATATGTGCCCTTGATGTGTCCTAAGCATTCGACAGTGTTGTTCATTCACAGGCCCTTTACTCTTTATATGAGCTAGGGACAAACGCCTTTATTCTTTTGGTTTTAAAATTTTGGTATCTTAATTCTTTTGTAAGATTGAAATCAAATGGTGAGATTTTTGGGAATATACCTGTTCGCTGTGGTGTTAGACAGGGACGGGTGCTTTCTCCATATATTTTCAGTGCTTGTTTATCAAGTGTTCTTTCGAAGATACCCTCTACCTGTTTTACCGGATTTTCGGATGTGTCTTACCTTGGATACTCCAAAGATCTGCTGCTTATTAGTCGATCGAAAGTTGGGTTAGCAAAGAGTGTTAATAAAGTCCTTTCTTCTCTTGCTAAAATTGGTTTATCCCTAAATATTGCCAAATGTGAATATTTGTCGTTTAATGATAAGTTTAGTACGGGTGGTTTAAATTGCCGTCTTTTTATTATTCCCCGTGTTTCTAGTCTCAGGTGGCTTGGGATCTCGATTTGCGATTCAGTTTCAGCTCTCCGGCGAAAAACTGTATCTGATACTAAAGATAAATTAAAAATTGGTTATGCCAAGATTGTTGCTAATCGCGGTCGTTATAATAGGCATGGTCTCGCGAAATTTTACTCGACTTTTTGTGATCATGCTATACTTTTTGTGTCTGGACTTTACCCTCTGCTTCGAGAAAGCGATCTGAATCTAACCCACATTTATTATTTCTGGTACTGCAAGTTTCTTCTTTATTTGCCACGTTCCTACCGTAATAGAAAAATAATTTCTCGGTTTGGTGCTACTGATATTATGCGTATTCTGCACCATCATCAACATGTAATTACCCCTGAAGCGTGTTTAAGGCTGTGTCCTCATCATCGCCTCATCCGGTTGTTTAGTGCTGTTTGATATATTTGGTTAATTATTTATTTGTCATTTTTTTGTAGTGAATTTTTTCTTTCTTTCTTTTCTTTTTTACTCCACTGTTTTTGCTCATGTATGTGGGTTATAAATAAAATGAATAAATAAATAAATAATTAGAACTTGCTACCAATCCAATGTACCTCCTCCGAAGTTTCTACGACCACCCTTTCTATAGAAACCATATATGCCCCCAGAAATTAAAATTTAGTTCAACTACATTGAACTAAATTACCATCTCAAAAGTTTCGATTGGATGTCTTTGGGGAAACAGTAGCGTGGGAGGGTGGTTAGCTGCCCTCCAATCACTTTCGACAATTAAAAAGGGCACTAGCCCTTACAATTTCCAATCGAATGAGTCCTTTTCGAAGTTCCTACAACAACTTCTTTGATACGAAATGCCCTGGTTTAAAACAAACAAACAAACCAAAAAAAAAAGAATAAATAATATATTGCGCACACATCGCTCTTTACTTAGGTAGCGCTATTGCGCTGCATAAGATTTAAGGACGAAATGCTTCATTTTGCGGCATAATTATATCTTCAGAACATAGGAGGTTTTAAATAGCGGTTTCAGAATATTTTAGATTGGTTGACTGTCACAAAATTTCCACTAAATAAAAACTTAGCCTTGTTAAGGCTAACATTTGGTTTTCGAGGTCTATTTAGCTACAATTAGCACTTCGCTCTGGTATGATCTTTAGCCACGTGATAAGGGCACTACAAATAAAGATTTTCGTTCGAATAAGCCCTCCTCAAAAACTCCATGGTCACTTGTATGATATAGTCATATCTAGGAGAGGTGCGGAGAAGATGATTCTATGGTCAGCCCAATAATACCGACTCACAAACATTTGGGTTGGGTAGGGATTTTTTTTTTCAAATAAAGATAAAGAAAGCTATTTTTTACAATCTAGGGGGACATTTTGTTTTTATAGGCATTTTTATAAAAATACAAAAAGAGTTTCAAAGTCTAGCGGGTCAACCGTCCTCCTGCCCATGGAATTAACCCCTATGGATTGACCTTGGGTAGCAGAACAATAAAATAAGATAAAAAGCTGCTCCAACAGATTTAATTGTATAGGAAGTGACTTTCAATTTAATTAGTTCATTTTTTAATGATTTTAAAGAACACTTGCAATTATAATGAATTACTTTTTTATTATACTCGTAGAGTTAATGTTTTCATCGCAATATTTAAGCAGTTTCTCAAGGTCTATTTTGAAAATAAAGCAATGATTTTTGGTCATATTTTAAGTCGTATTTTCTATTGACATTTACGGAAAAGATCGTAAAAGGTCGTATTTTCTATTGGCATTTACGGAAAAGACACTAATGAATCAGCCAATCAGAAAACAATGTTTTTGTGTGCTATGTTAAAAATAAAAAAATGCTTTCCTCTTTCAATTTCTGGTTAAGTTTCAGTTTTATATGTACTATTGTAGTTATAAATGCTAGTACTACTGCTACCGCTAACAACTTACTACAGTGCCAAGCTGCCTGAGGCTAACATAGCTGCACATGCTCCCCTCCTTCCCAATATATTCAAAGCCTCCTTCTTTTAACGCCTCCCAAGAAGTTTTCTTTTCCCTTAAATATTTTCTTATTACATCCTTCGACCTAATTTTTCGCTTGGCCGCAGATGGTGGGCCGACAAGGACAATCTTTTGCAATCTGTCATCCTACATTCACAGAACGTCTCGTAGCCATCTTTACCTTTGTTCATTATAGTCCTAAAAAGTAGGATTAAGCCCCATTTTCGACGCAGCCTACTGTTTGAGATACGGCCAGTCAGTCAAGTATTCAAACAATCTGTTGGAAATTTCTCTGGAAAATGTCTAGCAAATCTTCCTCCGTCTTTCAGAGTTCCCACACTTCAGAACCATACTTGACCACCGTTATCACTGTAGCTTCTAAGATTCTAATCTTGGTTTGCAGACTTATCTTCCAATTCTTCCAAAATTTTTCAACTATGAAAAATACCCCAGGCCTTGGCTAGTCTACTTTTTTCATCTTCACTCAACCTACCATTATTACTAATAATACTATCTAAGAAATTGAACCTGTCCACTTGATTGATATCCTTGCTACCCAACATCAACTCTTTATTTTCACTTATCCCTAGTCTTAGTGACTTAGTCTTCTTAATTTTACTTTTTATACCTATTGGACGTTTCTTACATCCTGAACTCCCTAGACACTCAAAACTAATTGATATCGTATTACTAACATTTTCATCTAAATTACCTAAATCTTCAGCATAATCTAAGTATAGGAGGTTTTTGCTTCTCCAATTGATTTTGTGTTCACCCATTATCTTTCCTGTGCTCCTTAAGACAAAGTCCACTGAAAAAATCCATATAAACGGAAATACAACACAGCCCTGTTATCTCCTGGTTCAACACTAAACCAGCAACTAGCCTCACTTCCTATCTTAATCGCAGTAATAATATTCTCGTATAACCATTTTAATGTATTTATCCAATATACCATTCAAGTATAAGACCTTTGCTAAAGCTGTTCTATCAGATGAATCCAACACTTACTCATAATATATAAGACTGAGGACTAAATGGGTTTGATGACTCAGGTGCTTCTCAATTTTAATATAAGAGTAGAAATTTGGTCAAAGCATCTTCTCCCCTACCTAAAGCCATACTGCTCTTCTCGAAAAACTTTATCTACAGCATCTCTACAAAACTTTATCTAGAGCATCTATTGTAGTATCTCTTCTTATACTGTCTCCTTCAGAAGAGCCCAAAGAAAATCATAAACCCAGTAGCAATACTGGTGAATAAAAGTCGTTTGAAATACACAAAATTGTTTCGGAAAACATAGAATTGCGAGGCTGTGTTTTAAATTTTTCACATTAGTACTTTTTTAGAAGAAACAGAATAAATATACTGAAGCAAAAGATTTTCAAAATCAAATCAAATGAAGAAATGTATGCCTAACTCTTATTGAATGTGCTTATTTTTTTTAGTGGGTATTAAGATTTCTAAAACCTGCCCTTCCTTATTTAAAAGAATGGCTAGGCCTAGGTCCTAGCCTGTTTTCAGCTGAACAGGGGAGTAATTATATAGTGATTGGCTAATCCAGTGAATCTTTTGCAAATCATATTATTGACTTATGAATAAAGTGAATATACCACTTATGTGTCTTATAAAAGTGAAACCTTGCAAAATAGATCTTCTGCTTAAATAAAGTACACCCAAAATTGTTTTGAGCTTCACAACTTTGCTCAATCCAAATTTGTAAGGTTTTAAAGATATTTAAATACATTTCCTAAATTTTGAAAAAAAAAAATTGATATGGCTTAAAATTCTACTCAAAACAGGAATTGTATTTTCAGAACTAAAGCCAGAGAAAAAGAAACTAAAAATTAAGGTAAAATGTTCTTTTGTCAAAATTTCACCAGGTAATAGACCCATCATATAGGTAAATTTCAGGACCTGGTAAAGATTTACCAGATCATATTATTGAGTTACAACTAAAGTGAATATACCATTTGATGCCCTTTTTTTATGCTGATTACAAATATAACAATCATTTCTATCAGAAATGAATTTTAGCCCCCCCCTATATATGTCAATTCAGGATATATATTTGCACATATGGGGGTGGGGGTTAGGTTAGGGTTAGGGGGGGGGGGCTAAAATTCATTTCCAATAGAAACGATTATTATATTTGTAATCAGCATAAAAAACAGGGGTAAAGTTCTACCAAATCATATTATTCATGTACGAATAAAGTGAATAAACCATTTTATGCCTTTTTTTTATGCTTATATCTTATATAGTAATCATTTATATTATAAATTGATTTAAGCCCCCCCCCCTTATATATACCTAACCAAACCCTGAATTGCCATATTTAGGGGGCAGGGCTGAAATTAATTTCCGATAGAAATGATTATTATATTTGTAATCAGCATAAAAAAAGGCATTGAATGGTGTATTCACTTTAGTCCTAACTCAATAATATGATTTGGTAAATATTTACCCAGGACCTTCTAGAGGAAGAAAGAGTAGAGTTGGTTACTTCAAAATACCTTCCCAGGACATACTTTGGTAAAATTTTACCAAATCATATTACTGACTTACGAATAAAGTGAATATACCACTTGATGCCTTTTTTATGCTCTTTCCAAATATAATAATCATTTTTGTTGAAAATGAATTTTAACCCCACCCCTATATACCAATTTCGGGTGTATTTTTTCAAATTAGGGGGGTGGTGGTAAATTTTAAACTTACCTCCCATTTACATCAGAAATAGGATTTACCCCCCCCCCCTAATGTGCAAATATATAGCCTAAATTGGTATATATATGGGTGGGTAAATATTTACCAAATCATATTATTGAGTTACAACTAAAGTGAATATACCACTTGATGCTTTTTTTTATGCTCTTTATGCATATAATAATCATTTTTGTTGGAAATGAATTTTAGCCCCCACCCCTATATATGTCAATTCAGTGTATTTATTTGCCCATTAGGGGGGTGGGGGTAATTTTGTTGCGGCTATACCTAAGAGTGTCCGTTTGAACTTTCCCCACACCCATCGAAGGGGAAAAAATATACCCTGTAGAACTGACTGACAAAGATACTAGTGACTCAGATGAATTTTACTTACAGGTACAGGAACAAATAGACAGGGTATCAGGTAGAAACACAGTATTTTCATTAGAGGATTTCAATGTCAAGGTTAGTAGAAATAGGGATAGATAGTATCCTAGCCCTGGTAAATTTGGCTTAAAATTTGGCCTGTAGGTATTATGCTTGAGATTTTCTTTGCAACATCTTTACCTTTGTTGATAGAAGAGCATCATCAATTATGGAAAACCAAGGTGAACCCAGATTTACACAAAGCCTCCTCTATTCAACTGGAAGCCCCAAAAAACTTCTTGCTGTTGGGTTCTAAGCCAGCTTAAGTGCTTTGTGTAGACTTGAAAAAATGTGTGTTAGTCCATGTCCTTCACTGGTTTGGGGACAATTGCTTTCCTTGAGGCCAATATAATTTCAATGATTTAAAGAATATAGGGTAAAAGGCACTGATGATTTGACAGTGTAATTTTGGAACCACTGTTGAAATTTTCCTTCAAAACATGATAACTCTGCTTAGTTGTGACTTGGAACACCATCTCTTGAAGCCACTGTTATATTTTGATATTTCAAAACATGGACACTATATCAGATACACTTAGATAAGAAAAGAATATTCAATTCAATCAGTTTCCTGTTTTCAACACAAAATGAGATCCTGACAATTTTTTATTATGTTATGTTCAAACTGTCATTACTTGGTTATTTTTTTGCAAAAAAAGTTGGGATCAGTACCAATGCATCTAGATACATCTGATCTCCTCTAAACTGTAGCTACATTGGTTTTTTCTTGATAAAATTAAATTAAAATGGCAGCTAATATTATATTGACAAAACTGTGTTCCAAGTGTCAAAATTCTTGTGTGATGTAATGGTATACCAGGCCAACTAAAAATGTTCCTTCAGCCAAATTCAAACATAGATAGTGCCTTCTATTATAAGATTCATTTCTTCTGAGAATATCTAGTAGTAACTTTGTCAAAATTTTCAATAGGTCCTGTTGAAATATAGATGACTTTCAAAACTTCACTGAACATGTAAAACAGATGAAAAACAATTGGTGTCAAAATTCAAGGGTTCTCTGATGAAAACAGTTGTTGAATTTACAGGTACTTTCTCAACAATAAGATATTTTGATGATTATTAGTTCTAATAATGTTTCACATGAAAAAAAAACATAAAAAAGATTTTTATTAAATCGTAGTTTTACTGATTTGATGCTAGATGTTTCCATCATCTGAGGCACTGCTGCTTGGCCTCATACCATGTTCATTTATTTAAGCATCTGACTTGGTTGATCACAACATCCTAATTCATTTACTGCTGAATAACTTTGAAGTAGACCCTCTCTTAGTAAATTTTGTATATGGTTTCTTTCAAATAGATCCCAAGTTGTAAAATACAAAAAAATTCTCTCTGATCCCCTCCCTATTTGGTGTAGAATTCCTTAAAGAGCCTTGTAAGGACCACTCTTGTATCTAGTATTGATTAATGGAATTGGTAAGAGATTCCCTCAAAAGACCCTATCCCACCCAAAATGCTAGTGAAACATGTTAAACTACTTTGTGTCACAAATTTCTAGTAATCTTAAGTAGAACATGCATATTTTAAGGACTCTGGACTTTCCAGACAAAGGTTATTCAAAACTAAAATTTTAAAAGTGAATTAAGATGATAGATTCACCTTGAAATGGCAAAGTGTTGACAACATTTTCACTGTGATGAACAAAAAACTCTTTGCTGGACCATTAACGCTGAGAGGAACTGGGCCATTCCAAATAGAATTTGAAGGTATTGTTTTTGTTGCATATATGCAAAATGTGAAAAAAAAAGAAAAAAGGCATGTTACCTAGGTCACGCAATTACACTCCATATGATTGTCCAATTCTGTTCCTATACCTGAGACAAATTTTTTTCATTTTTTTGTTTCCATTCTCTGAATAGTGTTTTGTGTATTTACACATTAATCAGAGTTAAAGAGAAATAAAGTAAAAAGAATAGGCATATCAAATGCACACGGATCCACCACAAGCATTACCCAAGGATTTTGACATGTGTCAATTTGGGTTCCAACTAATGTTGAAAACAGGTAATTTTTGTTCTGTCAAATTTGTAGTTCAATTTCAGAAAATCAGAGTTTTGTTTCCTTTTCTGATAAAACTTCAAATTTCTAATCAAACAGTAAGATTCTAGGTGTTTTTCCTACATACTGAAACCCTTTTCAAACCAAAAGTCTTCAAGTTAGGCCTTTCAGAGTAGAAAAAGTGTTGTTTTTTTTTTTTTTTTACAAAAACTGTTGAATCATTGGTGCCTTTACCCTATAAATTCCAACTTGAAATGATACAATATTAGAAAATAACTATCATATCAAAAGTTTGATTGAAGAATTCAGATGCTTCCAACTGGAGCTATCAGGAGTTCCGGAAACTTAAATCCCAAGGGTAGGAAACATGAAATTAGGTGATATAGAATTTATTTACTTAGGCAGGAAGGACAGGGTACATAGACAGGGAGTAGGGCTCATGATGAATAAGGAAGCTGCAAAATCTTGTTTAGGTTGGGAAGGTATTAATAATAAATGGCTAGTTGCTCATTTTATCACCAAAAAGTGCAGGGTATTAGTCACAGTAGTATATGCTCCTGTAGAATTGACTAACTGCAATAGTAGCAACTCAGATGTGTTTTACTTACAATTACACAAACCAATAGAAAGGGTCCTAGGTAGAAATATAGTGTTTTTATCACAAGATTTCAACATTTAGGTTGGTAGAAATAGGGATTAATGGTATCTTAGCATAGGTAAATTTAGTGTAGGAAAAGAAAACAATAACAGTTATAGATTGCTGTAATTTTGTAGGTATAAAAATCTAGGTATAACCAATACAGTGTATGGTCATAAAATGGTCCATAAGTTAACATGGTATTCAAATGATGGTAAGAGAGTGAACCTTATTTATTATTTTATCAAACAGTTCGTGGTAACGAACTGTATATAAGGAGCGACCCGGCTCAATGGTAACCAAAACTCTAAAAAACGGGTTTTTGATACCAACAGATACATCAAAAGAATCAGATTTCAATGCTGAATTCAAATATATAACGTTCATCAAGTTTAGTGCTACCCATCAAAAGTTACGCGCCTGAGACAATTTGGCTGATTTTCAAAAAAAGGGGGAAAGACCCCTAAAAGTTATGGAACCTTAATGAAAATCACACCATCATATTCAGAGTATCAGAGAACCCTACTGTAGAGGTTTCAAACTCCTATCTACAAAAATGTGGAATTTTACATTTTTTGCCAGAAGAAAGATCACGGATGCGTGTTTATTTGTTTGTTCGTTTGTCTGTTTTTTTCTTCCCCAGGGGTGATCGTATCGACCCAGTGGTCCTAGAATATCGTAGGAGGGCTCATTCGAACGGAAATTAAAAGTTCTAGTGTCCTTTTTAAGTGACCAAAAAAAATGGAGGGCAACTAGGCCCCCTCCCACGCTTATTTTTTTCCCAAAGTCACCCGATCAAAATTTTGAGATAGCCGTTTTGTTCAGCATGGTCGAAAATATGATAATTATGTCTTTTAGGATGACTTAATCCCCCGAAGTTCCCAGAGGGAGGGCTAAAAGTTATGAACTTTACCTAATGTTAACATATAGTATTGGTTATTGGGAAGTATACAGAAGTTTTCAGGTGGTTTTTTTTGTGGTAGTGGGAGGGACGGGTGGGTCGGTGGTTATGTTGGAGGATCTGTTCATGAAGGAAGGTTTCATGGGGGAAGGGAAATTGCCATGAAGGGGGCGCCGGACTTGCCAGTATTATTTATTGGCTATTGGGAAGTATACAACCATTTTCAGGAAGGATTTTTTCTGGAGGGGGGGCTAGAGGAGGGGGTTACTCTGGAGAATATTTCCGTGGAGGATGTTTCTTTGGGGTAAGGGACATTTCTATGAAGGGGGCGCCGGATTTCCAAGCATTATTTAAGAAACGATCAGAAATTAAATAAAAAACAAGTTTTTTCAACTGAAATGTAAGAAGGAATATTAGAACTTAAAACGAACAGAAATTATAACGTATGTGAGGGGGATTCTCCCCCAAGTCAGTACCTCGCTCTTTACGCTACAGTTTTTTTTAGTGCTTTCAAAAGAGCTATCTATTCTAATTAAACGGCCTTTGTGATTCAGGGGTTTGTGTATCAAATTTTTTTTTAACTTTTAACGTAAAGAGCGTGGTATTGACTAAGGGGAGAACCCCTTCATATAAGTAATAACATATACGTAATAAAAAAAAAAATAAAAAAACAAGCGATACGGCTCAATAGTAATCGAAACTTTTAAAAACGAAATTTTGATGTCAATAAATGTATCAAAAGAATGTGTTTATAATGCTGATCCTAAATATATAAATTTTATTAAGTTTAGTATTACTCATCAAAGGCTACGAGCCTGAGAAAATTTACTCGATTTTTTAAAGAGGGGGAAACATCCCCTACAAGTGAAAGAATTTTAATGAAAATCACACCGTCAGATTCAGCGTATCAGAAAACCCTATTACATAGGTTTCAAGCTCATATCTGCAAAAATCTGCAACTTTGTATTTTTTGCCAGAAGAAAAATATACGAATATAGAAGTTAGTTACGTAAGTTAATTTGTAAAGACATCCATTTAGCAAAAGGAAAGTAAAATTTTTATACAAATAAAAGCTGCATTAACTAAAAAACGATCAGAAATTAAATAGAAAAAACAAGTTTTTTAAACTGAAAGTAAGGAGCGACATTAAAACTTAAAACGAACAGAAATTATTCCGTATATGAAAGGGCTGTCCCTCCTCAACGCCTCGCTCTTTACGCTAAAGTTTGACTCTGTCCCACAATTTTATTTTTTTAAATAATAAAAAGCTTTAGCGTAAAGAACGAGGCGTTGAGGAGGGGACAGCCCCTTTCATATACGGAATAATTTCTGTTCGTTTTAAGTTTTAATGTCGCTCCTTACTTTCAGTTAAAAAAGCCTGTTTTTTCTATTTAATTGTAAACCAAAGACTGGCAGGATCAATACAAAATACTAAGGTATATAGGAGTGCTGTTATTGATGATAAAAATAGAAATCATCATCTAGTAGTGTCTAGGGCTAATTTAAAGCTGAAATTTAGGAAGGGTAACTACATTCCAGGAAGTTCTGACATTGGTAGACTCCAAGATAAGAATTTCGAGAAAACTTTTGAGGAACAGCTGAGTATTAAACTGGAGAGTTCAAAATTTGACAATATATAGGCTAATGCAGCTAGGAACATTAGTGACTTCAATTCACTTTACAAGCACTTCAATTTACTGTACCCCCTCTCCCAATGTACAAACATATAGCCTGAATTATATATTTCCCATGCATTTTCTGTTTCTTGGTTTTGTGAACATTGATTCAATTTATATGTATTAAGTTGAAATAAAAAAGTGATGTATGGCAAAATATTTAGGAAATATATAATTTGAGCTATATATTTGCACATTATGAGGGGAAGGGGCTAAAATTAAAGGGAAATGAAGTATTTTTAGGAATGATATAAGTAAGTATTTTGGGATTTTTAAAGTTGTTTTCAGAACTTTATATTGTTTCCTTCTCTGCACACTGATACCCTTTTCTGAAGGAAACACACTACAGAATTAGAGAATAGCACCAAATGATTTCAAATGTTATGTTTTTCAGTGGTGAAAATTCAGAAAAATCCTGGGGGGGGGGCAAATTCTATGTCTCAATTAGTCAGCAAAAAGTAGCACAAATTGGCAAAAGTGCTAGAAAGGGACAGTCAAGCCAAATTTAGCTGTGGGCAACTTATACTTTATGAATAATTAGTTAGTGACAAATTCAAATACATAAACACATTAAGTATAAAAAAGAGCATAAATTTAAAGTTATTCAGTTGACTATGAAGTACATAATTCTGATTTAAAAGTTTGAAAAATGTCATGATTCTCATTCATCCAATTTTTTTCACTCTTGCACCAACAGCAGTTTAAACATAAAAAATGAAGAGGTATCTGCTTATGTCAACTAAAGGTCTTGACTTTTCTATTTGGATAGAATTCTGTTTGCACAAGCATATTGTTGTTTCAACCATCTTAAACCACTGGTTTTAAGATTAAAGCTCTAAAAAATGCTCTTCAACTGCCTGAAACAGAGAATAAATGCTTGAAAGTACCTGGACTATGCTTGCTTGAATACAATATCTGTCAAACTAAAGGTGTGGCTCATTATTTCAAGAATAAGCAAGAACTAGACATCAATTGCTGCCTGCAGCTCAAAAGCTTCAGAGCATGCGCCCCCCCCCCCAAAAAAAAAATGCCTCTGTATTGTTTTATAAGGTTTCAAAAGGATTTTTCAAAGAATTTACAATTTATATATGGATGTGAAGCAATAAGTAGAATTGAGAAGATCTATAAAAAAAAATTTTTTTTGGTATTTCTGTATTAATGTCATTGTAGCTACAGGTTTGGCAGCTTTTAAGTGCTGCTAATCTAAACTTAAATTGTTTGTAGCAAATCATAAAATAGGATGCTTCATTTAAAATCAAAAGAAATTATTCAAAAACAAAATAGTTAATTTGATTTGGGTAGAAAATAGGCTGATATACTGTTTATATCAGCCTATTTTACTACACACTAGTTAGTGTGAAGTTAACATAGGCTTAGGCAATGAATTTATATTAGGCGAAACGTCAATGGCAAAAGTAGACTATATAGGCTATATCACTTGACCCAGCTTCTAGTGTGAATAAATTATTCACCAACTTTGCCTTTTTAGC
Source organism: Artemia sp. Qi Xiang Cuo (assembly GCF_049724085.1). Lineage (NCBI taxonomy): Eukaryota > Metazoa > Arthropoda > Branchiopoda > Anostraca > Artemiidae > Artemia > Artemia sp. Qi Xiang Cuo. Next base: position 53,648,288 of record NC_142806.1, on the reverse strand, counting down.
TGGTTGTCCAGGTTTAAAATATTGATTATCTTTCTTTGACTCATTGCAAAATACTGAAAAAATAAATTCATTCATTGCAAACTTTACAGACTTGATCACTAAGGCTCCAGGATTTGTGTCATCTGAATTTAATGTAGAGTTTATATAAAGCTTAGTATTGGATAAAATTTGTATCTTTGATGGAATAAAGGATGAGTTTGTTTTGTTTTAGTTTGACATCTACTCAACATTTCCTGAAAGGCATTTTTATTAAAAATGATTTATGCTTAAAGGAGGCAAATGAAAGACTAGGTGACACCATTAAATCTTGCTTGTTACCTTGCTTTTTCACATGAGTAATAAAACCTGATTTCTAACAATTTGGGAACTTACCAATAGAGGTAATTTCCTTAAAGAGAAAGGGAAAAGGTTTGGAAAGATTATTGGCAAAGTCTTTAATTATTTATTTCATAATGTCTAATGGGAAAATGCTCCCCTCTTTTAAATGTGTAGAGAGGGAAAAGGGATCCTCTTCTGCTACTACTAGTACAAAGACTAAGGGCATTAAGGTGAAAATTTCAGGGAGAGTGGAGAAGATGTCAAACTAAAACAAAACAAACTATTGGTATGCAGGTTTTTCAAATGACATATCTGCAATATCTCAGTAACAGCTTAGGGTATTAAATTGAATCTTTCAGGGGATGTTGAATCTAACCAAAAGATGTTATATGTATGACACTATGACTATTACTACTATTGATGCTAAGGGTGTTAGGGTTAAACTTTGAGGGAATGATTAGTGGGATGTTGAACTAAATAAAAGCAAAACTATGTGCATGCATGTTGTCAAAAGGGCATATTCCCAGTATCTCAGGAACAGTTCAGAGTATTAAGTTGGAATTTTCAAGACATGTTGAAAGAGGTGTTGAACTAGCAAACAGACACTATGTTAATCCTATTACGGCTACTCCAACTGCTACTATTGCTACTAGTACTAATATAAATAAGGGTATTAAGGTGCAACTTTCAGGGAATGGTAATGGCAGTCTTGAACTAAACCAAAAATGTATGTGGGTAGCAATTACTCCTTTTGACAACCTGCATTAGGTTGTCAAAGGGGGTATCAGTAATATCTCAAGACTGACTTGGAGTATTAAGTTGAAACTTACAGGGTATGTTGAGAAGGATGTTGAACTAAACCCAAACACACTATATACACATGGGTTGTCAAAAGAATGTGTCAGCAACATCCCAGCCACTTCTCAGTTGTTGTTGTTGTTGATAGGAATTTTAGACACCTTAGTTGTGTCATACTCTCACTTAAGACTTTCTCTCTTTAAATTTCCTTCTGTTTTATCCTATTTCCAAGTTTCATAGTGATGTTTTGACATATAGCAGCTAAATGGCTTTTTAGCTATCCATTTGATCCTGAATACAAAACAGGTCTTCTGAGTGGGATGGAAAGAAGTCATCAGAAAGGGTTTAAAGAAATTCGTAACATCTTTTATTTGCATCTTGTGATGATGTGATGTTTTTTTTTTTTTTTTTTTTTTTTTTTTTTTTTTTTTTTTTTTTTTTTTTTTTTTTTGAAGGACTGAAACATTAAAGTAATTTTGAAAATATTTTTCTCCTTTCACCCTTAAGACTCCTTTTTCTTCCACTATGTTTGGCAAACTCGTAGCTACAGGTAGGCACACTCGCCCACACGCTTTGACCCCCCGCCCCCAAAAAAAAAAATTGTTTAGCTTACAAAAATGTAAAACAGCTATGTTGGCTTCAAGCAGTTGGGTTTTGTGATGAGTTGTTAGTAGCAGCATAACCAGGATAAAATAATAAACAAATACAGCACAAAATTAAAGAATTTGTGAAGCCAATAACAACATCATTGTCAATAATAATATCATAAAAAAATTATTGAGACAAGACTCATAAACCTTATCCAGTCAATGAGAACAAAAGATGTATTGAAAGGTAACCTGACCTTAGAAATAAGGATTTAACTTAGGCCCATTCTAAAATGGACTGAAGAATAATCTTTCTGCTCAAGCACATAAGTAAACATCCAAAAACTCTTCTTTTTTTTACCATTGGCTAGTTGTATTAGAAGAAATATTGTAAGATTCTCCACTCTTACAAAATACAGTAGTTCTGAAACACGCCGCTGGCTTGCTAGTTTTTTTTTACCATTAGAACAAAGACATTACATATAATCTTCTATTTACAGGCTAGAATATCTCAACTCCTGCTGTAAATACAGACTATGGTGTTTTAATGTTTCAAGGACTGAAACATTAAAGTAATTTTGAAAACACTTTTCTGCTTTTCACCTTTAAGACTCCTTTTTCTTCCACTATGTTTGGCAAACTTGTAGCTACACGTAGGCACACTCGCCCACATGCTTTGATCCCCCCCCCCAAAAAAAAAATCGTTTAACTCACAAAAATGTAACACAGCTATGTTGGCTTCAAGCAGTTGGATTTTGTGATGAGTCGTTAGTAGCAGCATAACCAGGATGAAATAATAAACAAATACAGCACAAAATTACAGAATCTGTGAAGCCAATAACAACATTATTGTCAATGATAATATCACAAAAATTATTGAGACAAGACTCACAAACCCTATCCAGTCAATGAGAACAAAAGATGTATTGAAAGGTAACCAGACCTTAGAAATAAGGATTTTGCTTAGGCCCATTCTAAAATAGACTGAAAAATAATCTTTCTGCTGAAGCACATAAGTAAACATCCAAAAACTCTTCTTTTTTTACCATTGGCTAGTTGTATTAGAATAAATATTGGCAATTAATTAGTAAACAATTTTTTTTTGTTTTTTTTTTTTGGGGGGGGGGGGTACTTGAAATCCATTGTTTTTTAACCCTGGAAAATTAGGGGAAATCTTTTGTAAGTATTGCCCATTGTTCTTTGCCTAGTTTTGGCAGAAATTTTAACACAGTTTACTTTTAGCTGATGGCCAAAAGGATTGTGTAAAGGCTAAGACCATGGCTACATTTGAGGTAACCCTAAGAGATTTCAAAAACTACTTTAAACAGTCATAAATACTTACCTCATTCCTAAAGGTCCATTGCTTCATTTTGCCTTCTCCCTGATGGATCAAAAATGCACTCCCACTATATTTTATAGTTACAAACAGAGAATGCTAACATTTTACAACAGATGACACTGTTGAGAAATAAGCACTGCTGTAAAATTTAATGAGAATTTGCAAAGTGGGCTGAATATTTTTGTCCATGAGGGGGGAACCAGTAAAGTTAATCAATGTATGTTTATGAATTATATAAGCATTTAGTGTTTGTTGATGTTCTTTTTTGTTTTTCTTCTTTTATTATTGTGTTTTTACTCCACTTGTACTACTTGTTCTCTTAGTAGTTGTGGGTAATAAATAATTGAATTGAAAGTTTAAAGTAGCACTCTAAAATTTTCAGGTTTTCTTTCAATTTAGCCCCTGCCTTAATCTTTACCAGATTATTCCTGGGGGAACCTAACACTAAAAATGTAGAGGTTTTTGGGGTATTTTTTTTTATTATTATTTCATGTTTTAATAACTCATCCTGACTGCATGTATGACCACTTTAAGGTATGGCTGGTATACAGAACGGGGGAGAGAAGAGGTTACTCTATAGAGAACTCATTAATACTCTCTTCTTCTCCAAAAAGAACTGATTTATGTGTACATATACCCATTGCTCATAACATTTCTAATGTGCCTTTTTTGTTTTAGATTTGCTCCTTTTGTTAGTGCTTGGATTAGCACTGACATGCCATGGATATCCTAAAGGGCCCAAAGGGGGCTCTAGATCTTTGTCTAGACGAAGTAGGATGTCTGGATATTATCAACCTCTTGCTGCAGATAAACCTCGTGCTCAACCATTCAAGCAGCCTTCATATATTGGAGCCTTTGGCATACTTGCAATCATACTTGGAATAATGTTTTTGCTTGTCTTGATGTACTATGCTTTGAAATTCTATTGTGATAGAAAATGGGACGAAAAACCCGAAGAGAATATGAATAATTATGCCCATATGAGTGACACATTGCCCCTTGGTGATTATAAAAAGACTAAGGGGAAAGATAGCATAATTGAAAACAAAGAACCTGCAACTGAGCACAAAATACGCTATGGATTCAATGTGGCCCTTTTAGGTAATGGCCCAACCTCTCACAAAGATTATCTAATTAATTCTAACTATAAAAATGTGGATATGAATGTTGATCAACCTGATCATCATTCAGCACATTCTCTGAATGAGACAGATGAGAGTAATATTTCCCCAACACCTTCAACTGATCAAAAAGAAGTGGAAGAAGATACTGTTCTAGAGACTAGAATATCTCAAACTGAACTATCTGTTCCTTTAAGAAAAGATGAAATAGAGACCACCATTTAATGATGAAAGATGTCAAATTTTTGCTGTACCGTTTCAGTTATTTACATCAGTTCTTCAACGTTTATTCTTTTTGAATCAATTGGGAACGTTGTTTGTATCAAAGGTTATATTTAATGTCGCTCTGTGGTACTTTTAAATATGGCACAAAATCTTAGAGACTATTCAGTCAGTTCTGACTATAACATACTGAAATGAATGTTGATCAATCAGATCATCATTCAGTGCATTCTAGGAGTGAGAAAGGTTAGAGTCATGTATCTGGAAAAAACATTTGGAAGAAGGTCCCATTTTGGAGCCAAGAGTCTAGTAAATTGAATTATCTGTTCTTTTAAGAAAGTAGGAAATAGAGGCCAACATATTATGTAAACTGAGCAAATTTGGCATATTTTTACGGTACCATTTCAATTATTGCAACAGTCAACTAAATTTGTGCTTTTGAGCCTCTTATGAATGTTGTTTATACCAAACGTCATATTTAATTTGGCAATGTGGTACAGATAATGGCAAAAATTCCGCAAAATTATTTGGTCAATTCCAACTATAAAACACTGATGTAAATTTTGATCAAGTGGATCATTGTTCAGTGCATTCTGTGAATAAAAAAGATGAGAATAATGTATCCTTTTCATCAACTGCTTCAGATTTTTACTATACTTACAACAATGTCAATTGATGTTTTTTTTTATTTTCCTTTTAGCCATTGTGTTTGCTGCTTAAATGAAAGATTATGTGTAATAAGATGATAAGGAGAATTAAGATTGAAAAAAGTAACAAAACTATCTAGTATAGTATTAAATTGACATCATAACAGGAATCAGGTAAATACCAGTGTTTTGTTTAAAGTTTAACTAATTTTATTTTGTCCTATTTCAATCAAAAATAACCTTTTGCCAATCATTGTGTAGAAATTTTGTAATTCAAACATGTTTTTGGAGTCTTTACCGTCTCCAGAAACTACAGCACAAGTTTAAGCTTAGTCAACAACAGAAAAAGGACATTGATGGATTAAATTTAGTGTTTAGTTTATAAAATCTGTTTTTAGACTTATTCTGAAAATCAGGCAGTGGTCAATTTTAACATTTCTCATAAGAAGTCCGTTATAATTAGCAAAATGTATTGATCGGACCAAAGAATATAAGTAACTGATAAAAGTGGAAACCAACACTAGTCTTGACAGAAAAATATCAGCGCCATCTAGTATTTGATGTTTCTTGGCATTTTCTTTGAGTAATCACAGTGCCAAAGTAGTTTAACAAATTGTAACAGGCAAGGCCGTACCCAGGATGTTTTTTCGGAGGGGGTTTTACTAATTTTTTTTTTTTTTGGGGGGGGGGGGTTACACAAAAAAACGCATACAAAATTTGTATATGTCCATTTTGTTATGTTTTACAAGTCAGACAGACATTTCGGAGGGGGGGGTGTTCAACCCCCCCCTGGATATGACCTAGGTAACAGGTAAAATTACTCTAATGTTTATTCTCTGATGAAAGTATGTGAGAAAAAAATAACAATTAAGAAGTTTAGGAAAATGCCAAGAAATGCTAACTGGCACTATTGATTTTGTTTGTCAACATTAGAGCTAGTCTCCACTCTTACAAAATGCAGTAGTTCTGAAACACGCCGCTGGCTTGCTACTTTTTTTTACCATTAGAACAAAGACATTACATATAATCTTCTATTTACAGGCTAGAATATCTCAACTCTTGCTGTAAATACAGGCTATGGTGTTTAAAGCTCTTGGATTTGTACTATGCATTTTTTTTATACTTTATGATGTCTTGTTTTAACTACTCCTTATTTTAATTGGGTATTTATCCTTTAAGAGGCTTATAACTTTGCAGACCTAACTCCCTACAAGGTCTGCATAGCACCCTTCACTCGAAAATTTTTGTGGAGTAGGCCTATATTTAATATACGCATATTCAGCATGTTTGAGCTAGCGTATTTCTCTAAGCATCAGTCGTCACCACTCAAGAGCTTTATCATCCAATAAAGTTTGGAACAAGTGTATTTGTCCTCTCATTGTATATCTGCAAGGGCAAAAAAATATTGTATTTTGTGAAACTGATATTTTAATTATGCTAGATACTAACAGGACCAGGAAGAATGCTGTTAATGTTGTCGAAGCTTTTTGAAACTTCTATTGTGATGAACTTTTATTGGCTCTTTTTATACATATATGTTAGTCTGCATATTGTATCTGTCTGTGTATTGTATTCTATTTGTGAAGACCAAGTTGAGATTATTGTCTTATCATTTTTATTATATTATGATGGCTTGAAATAGACGTACGTAGTTCAAGCCGGGGGGGGGGGGGGATGGTAGAGAGGAGCTGTCATTTCCTTTGATGGAATATATTTTGACCCAAATATTTGGTGCTAATGATTTTGTCAAGGCATTGTTTGTGCATGTTTGTAATCAGGAAGACGGAGTGCCACTCTTCTGGCATTCTAGAGAGGTTTCCTGATTTTTTGTTCGGGTTGGGGGGGGGGTAGAACTTCTTCTAGGAAGTGTAAGAGTGTCTAAATAATTTATCTTATCCCCCTCCCCCAAAGGTTTAGATTAATTTTATCCGGAATTTTTCTTGTCTCCTTCCCCAGGCTCCTGCCCCCCCCCCTCCCTTGTGTCTCTTAATGAATGGCCATAAGACTAATCTCGGGGGAACCGTGCTCTCATTTCATTTTCCACCGAATCTCCTGAGTAAGAAGACATTGCACTACATGAAATTGTTCTAGCTGACTGTGGAGTTGGAAGTGTAATAATAGTGAACGAAATTGCATGATTAGCGATATCTGAATGAACCATTAATGGTTTCGATTTACTTTCAAGAGTGCTTTGAGTGTACTCAGCTAAGGGTTATTTTTAATATTTCTTCACTTCTAGTATTTATTGTTATTTTGCTAAAACTTCGATGCAAATCACTGAATTGTGCTACCAGCTTGTATTGTGCTATTTTAGCACAGCTGAAATAGCTTTTTGCTATTTAATAGCACAGAATTGTGCTATTTTATAATTTAGAATACCTCTTATAAGTGCCTTTGACTGTATTATAATGGCTTGTTTTTTTAAGTCTTTTTTATAAATGAAATGGAAAATTTTAGGTATATAAAGAATGGGTAATTTTTGCTTTAATGGGCTTATAAGTTTTACCCATTATTTACATGTGGATGCATTTTATTTATTTTATTCAATACAGGAGAAAGCCATAGGCTTGTCGCAATGATTTTATTTTAAATGGGATCGTAGTGTTGTCTAAAAAATTGTAAATCCTTTTCTACTTTTAATATAGGTTAGGTGTATTAAAATCAATTGTTCTTATGCATCTGATTTACAAATGGATAAGAAAAAGGAGTTTTTTTTGTAAACAAGTACAGGCGCCTCTCTAGTTTCAAACAATTCTATATTCGAACGCTTTTCTGAAACAAATTATGTTTGAAAGTTGAGGGCAGGGTATAATATGTTCAGACTTCATTTACTTTTCAAAATTAAGCTTGGAAAAGGATTTGATACCTTAAAAATTATTTTAAAGGATTAGTTACCATTGAAAACTTGAGAATTTATAGTTTGAGTGTGAAATTTGATTAAAAGAAAGGTCTTCAATCAAATTGGGTAGCACCACAGGGAATTCCCAAAGCTGCAAAATTGGTCAGGTGACATTTCCGTGGGTTGATTTTTGGTGCTTTCTACCGGGTATGCCTGAAAATTCTCAGGGACTGTCCTTTCCTTAACTTCAAAAAGAAAATTCAGTTTTGTTTAATAGGAAACAAAATCATATTCTCTAATGATATAAGTTTCATCAAAATTGAATATCTCTTTCTCCGGCGCATAAGGAGAAAAGCTGTTCTCCTTTTCTAAAATTTCTAAGCTTTTTCTAATATTTCTAGGAAAGTAGTGGTTGGCTTTCAGTTTTCTGTCGTTTATTCGAATCTCTTATATAAGCTCTTCAAGTCATGACGAGACTGTCCAATCAATTCTAAATATTTAGGCACACAAACTAAAAACATTTATAACTGACGAGATAGAGCGATTCTTCAAGGTATCGAATCCCCCCAATCCGCTGAGATAGGCTTCCATTCTTTGGCTTAAAAACGGATGTCCGGGCCACAATGTAGTCAGAATGGTGATAAAATCATAATTACTCACGTCTACGACACCGACGTTGTGTGCCATTCCTTGGGTTTTTTTTTAGTTAAAGATTGTTCAACTAGCAAGCATTGGCTTAAAAACGGATGTCCGGGCCAAAATGTAGTCAGTATGGTGATAAAATCAGAATTACTCACGTCTACGACACCGACGTCGTGTGCCATTCCTTGGGGTTTTTTTCGGGTTGCAGCGGTAGCTAGCAACCTAGTAAGAGACGATCACGTTCAACGTTAAGAAATATAAAAAACCATAACTCCTAAAAAAGAGTTAGTTAAAGATTGTTCAACTAGCAAGCATAAAGTTACGATTGACAAATACAGAGTCAATATTCAAGGCACAATATTTTTAAGCTAGAAAAGATGGAAGTTTAGTATAACAATCTTGTAGGAAACTGGGAAGATATGCAAAGACATATCATTAATAGTGGACAATAAGGAATAAATTAGCGTTCGTATAAGCTTTTCAAACCAACTTCTTGCCATTTTTATTTTCTGCTTCTGAAATAAAATTGGGGTTTTAAGATAAAAAAATATTCATTCATAGATTTTTGCTTTTTATCGACAGGTGTGAATATGTTATTTCTCGCGCTCTAACCGTCAAACAGTATCTGATATGTATGTAAACAGCCAATGCCATTTAAATAGAGTCCTTGTGTCGTTAGTTATTTGGTTTGGAAAGGGGGTCAGTGGCGTAAGTAAATAAGCTCAGCCAGAGTAGACCCATCTCTAAATGGATATCTGGGGAAGGTGAACAGGAAGACTGTACGAAAGCACAGGGTTACTGGCCCCCCCCCCCTTGCTCTTCCTGGCTGAAGGGCCATGAAAGGAAGATCAGCACCCTATAAGGACTAAAGTCCAATACCGTATTCTTTACCTTTAATACCGTTCATTAAAACTCAAATAAAAATATTAGTCGTATTTATTTTGTTGATTTACTCTTGTTTTTCAGTGTATTTAACTTTGGGCGGAAGCTAAAAGAAAATGCCTGCTTTCTGAGAAGTTTCTGATTGGACCTAAAAAAAAAATAAAAAACTTTGCCTTTAACTGCAACCTAAATTTTGATAAGATATAAGTCTATTTAGCAGTTTTGTTTTTTTTTTGTTTTTTTTTTATTATCTTCTGCTGGGGTAGAGCTGCACTGTCAATGCTACTAGTAATTTTAATTCCCGTGAAGCCGATGAATGTTCGGATATCATTATAATTCATTGAACAGAATCAAACTTATGAAGAAATTATCTTTTTTAAAAAGCAGCAAAAAAATGAAAATATTTGAGCTATACGAGTGAGTTAGATGTCAAATTTTTACTTGTTTTGTGAACATCATAAGAATTTTTCTTTAAAAAAATACTTAGTACTATTTTTCACTCCTGAAAAATTCTTCCCCTCATCCCCCCCTCCTATTTTACAGAGAGATCTCTACTGCATAATTTCGTTGTTTTGTTTTGTTTGTATTTTCTTTCTAATTACGTTGCATTTCCAATATTTACCTTGTATTTTGTTATAAACATCGTAAATTGTTTGCGTTGTTGATTTTTGCATTTTTCTTTCTTGTTTTTTTTTTGTGGTTATTAATTCTTGTTTTTTTGTAACCATGTGTCTCGTTTTTTTGTGCAAAAATTGCGAAAGATAAGTTTTATTCATCAAGTATAAAGCTGAAGTTGGACAATAGATCTTGGCTTTTCCAAATGAATCTGTTGCTGGTCCATGTGTAATTTGAACCTTTAGTGCACTTATTAAATCATGATTGTTTTATAGTGCGAGCCAGTAAGGTCCGAAGCTGAAAAGAGCAAATTTTTAGGCCAAATTTCACAGATTTTTTTTTGTGAATTTAGGTCTCTTTTCCAACATATTGTGCAACCTTCTGCTTTCTTTTTGAGAGGGGGGATTTCGTCTTCAAAATTGATCATGGATTCGAGTATGAGCAGCTATGCGTTACCCATCGGTTAAAACATCCTGTTTTGGACACTAGATATCAAGTTTTTACTTCCAAAATGGGTCATATTTTTTTTTTGGGTGGGGGTCTTACTTCTAAGTTATTTCTTAAGGGATTCCCCTTTCTTACCTTGTGCAGGTAAGGATGTATGAACTAAAGAACAATACTCGTTTTTTCATTCCATATGGGTGGCTGTGACCATTGGGGGGACAGAGGGGAGCTCTAATCCCCCCCCCCCCCTTGCTGAATGATGATGCCTTATATTTTATATTTTGTTTTGAGATTTCTATGATACAACATTGGAAGTGCTGATTAGATCAGGTTAGCCCCCCCCCCTAAAATTCAGCTTAGGGGCACCCATGGCTGTGATTGATTCGCCTCATTTTATTGAGTTAACTGATGGGACTAACTGCACCTGATGCGGAACTTGTAGTATACGCCTGCTTAGGGATGACATTTTACTATGCCTGTCCTCTTATTCTTTGTGGTAGCTTTATTATTTGTACTTTTAACAGTAAAGTTGCCTGCGTTTCGGAGTGGCGGGATTATATATCTGATAAATTGGTCTCTTAACGCGGGAGTTTGTCGGTGACAATTTTCGGACTTATTCTGTGATGTAACTTTCGGGCCAATTTCTAATTTGATTCGTGCTTTTTTAGAATAACCAAAAGTAGTCTAGGGCATATAGGGAGATTGAACTAAGCTACTTATGATAGTCGTGCTATTTTAAGTAAGGGGGTTGTTGGCAAGGCAGAGTCTAATTTTTTGCTCGGGGCAGGAGGGCTCAGAAAAATTTATGAAACGCATTAAATCTGTTTATATGCTTTTTTGTCACTCTTTACGAGTCGGACAAAAATTTCGGAGAAAAGGGGGTCAAACCTGATAACCCCCTCAACCTGGAATATGTCCTTAGTTTTGGGTCATCCTCACATTTACCCCCGTCGTTGCCAGTCCAAAAACTTATGATAGCTACACTAGTAAGATATGACGTTGTTCTGACACCTATAACGCCAGGGGAAAAAGTAGCTCCTTGGATAAATAACTCGTGTACGCTAAAACGCAGTTTACCTTATAACTCATGTTGGCCATATATTTTAAAGGCTTGTGCTCCTTGATTTAATCTTTTCTTTTTATTTTTTGAGTGATTTCGGTTCTGTTGGATTTTAACGGTAATTTGTGCCTTTTTTAGGCACTATGTAGTTGTTTTCTATTTTGCTTCGTCTCTTAGTCTGTTAAGCTTTTTCCAATGAAATACGATTAGTAAAAATAATTTATATACATTTTGTATGTTATTAGTTTAAACCAATAAAAAATTTAGATTTTCTTTCAATTTTGCTTAGGGTGAATTTTTTAGTCTTGTTATTATTTTTATCTTTGGTTGATGCATTTTTAAGAAGAGGTAATCCTAAGTCTGTGTTTGAAATCTCTTAAGAGGAGTCGCATCTGTTTTGCATGGAAAATCGAATGTCACCAGGACTTACAGAACCCCGCCAAGTAATTGTTGGGACCATGAATCACAGGTGCCCTCTTAAGGGCAACGTGATAAAGAACCCTAGTTCATAGTAACTGAAAATTCCAAAACATGTTTTGAAAAAAAACTGTTCAGTAGGAAAAAGTCCCATTTGAAGCTGATTTGAGAATGGTAACTATTATTTCGATTAATCTTTGGTAAAAGTATATTGCAAAACAAATTTATGAAAACTTCGAAAGGAAGCCCGAAACCCCGTAAAGATGGTGTCAGCCTGAAATGAAAGCCACAGCATTTTAATCTCCGTAGTCAAAAATCTTATACAGTACAATTACTGTCACCTGTCATGAGCAACAAGGAAAATCACTTTCAAATGGGAAGGAGGAATGTGTCTCCTTTTTTATTCTCCTGGTTTGGTTTCCTTTAGTCGTGGCAAGTGGACGCTGAAACCCCTGCTAGATCCAGGGGGTACCGGACCCCCCAAAATTTTTTCTGGCGTCCTCTCCCTGTTTTTTTTATAGATTTGTCAATTACTGGCACCTTTATCACATTGCCCCCCTCCCCTTCCAAGATTTTGTTCATTGGCGCCCTTGTCACATTGGGCCTCCCCCAAGATTTTACTCTAGATTTGCCTCTGGCTAAAACATTATATAGATATATTTAAGAGCTCATTTGAATTGCAATATCTAGTGCTTTTCGTAAGCATTAAAAACATAATGTAAAATCAAATAAAATTTTTGACAAAAACTGCATCTGTACATACAAAATGATGTAACACGTATCTTTTGACAAGATAATATAACACAGGTAAAATGGCTTCTCTGGATTATGAAGTCGTATTTAAGTGACTCTGCTGCCTGATTCCCTCAGCTCAGTTGCGAGACAAGTCACGTTTTATTGATCAATGCTAGTTGATATGATGTGGTGTACTCAGAAATGACACCACGTTGCAGTTCACATATTATTTAAAATGACGTTGTTAGTAAAGTTGTACTGTTGGTGGCCATTTTAATTGTAGCAATTTTGCTGTAAAATACCATTCAGTATTAATAACTGTCATTGTTGGGATAGCTGTTAAAAATGACGTTCTTGATAGAATTTTCAGAAGGTGTTCTTTTATCCTCATTTTTTTTTTTTTTTTTTTTTTTTTTTTTTTTTTGTAAAATGTAGTAGTTGGTATAAGACCTCGTAAAGAGCTGTTAGAGATTAAAATATCCTCATTCCCATGGACGTGTGTTGTGGAACTACACCCCTAGATAATTCATAGCCCCTCTTAGACAAATCGTGAAAGGCGACTGTAACGCTAAGCTTTGACAGATTCTATGCCTTGCCATAGCTAGCTGATTTCCCTTCTTTGCCTTTGCTCTAGGAAAAATCCTTAGTTGGGCTATTGATCCTGCTCAAAATCAATGGACGTGTCTGGCATTTTCCAAATTTTTATTAGGGAGCAAAAATAATGTTCAAAAAACATTTCACTGAAATAAGTATTTTTATAAGATGAAATATGTTGTTGTTTTTTAACATATTGCGTACCTGAATAGTGCGACTTTATATTTGCATCTTCTAGGTAAACGCATTTTATGAAGCAAATGGTCTAGTTAATAAAGGGTAACTAGAGGATCGAGAAGACTGCCCATTTTGGGATTTCCCACCAGTGGTTTTAGAAATAGCTATATGTATAAGTAGGACGAATGGGAAGATATTGCAGTGGATTAACGACGCTTCTTGACTACTTATGCCCTTGCGTCGGCCCTGCAGTGCGTTGCGTATGCCAGGGTCTACGAGGTTCGGTCTCTGGGTCCAGAAATACCAAGCTGAGGTAATGTGAAGATTATATATAGATGTCTTGATAGTTTCATCTGGATGATTTTTCATAAATCAGAAACTGTTAGATGGCGTTGGAATATATTTTTGGGTCTTTATTCTTCGGCAATAAAAATAGACATGTTTCAAAAAATATAGAGGCCTCAGATACAAAATATAAGATATTGCTAAGATAATGTTTTACCTTGTTTCTCTTACTTAAACTAATGATTTATGCAAAAAAACATGGGTACTTCTGCATTATACCCACTTTATATCTCAAACTCAAGACGCGTAGAAGAAACCCGTTTTTACGGGATGATTCAACACACTGCTGTAGATGTATAGCGTGGTTTTAATTGCGTATACGATATTTAAAGTGTTGTTTTTTTTTGGGGGGGGGGCGGTACCTCGGTTAGGTTACGTATTTAACATATGCTAAGCTTTGCCGCCCCCCCCCCCTAATGTGCAAATATATAGCCCAAATTTATTTATAAACTATTATATAGTCATCCTATTTTATTTCATTAGCATTAACCAAACTAGCACTATATAAAAGAGTGTGTATAACGCAGAAGTACCAAAACATGTAATCTACCTTTTAAATCTTTACTATTGTTAATATTATTTTTTAAGGAAACTTTATTTGTTATTTTTCTCCGAAATTGAACATTTTCTTTTTAAAATTTATTCCGTCTCAAAAATCTAATTTTAAACACACCATTTTAATATCTAAGCGAAGCATAAGCTAGTCCGAAAACAGAACTTTGGAATAATAAGATAAAGCGAAGTTTCTGAAAGTGATAACTTGACAGTTCAAAAATCCAAACGCTAGTTTCCGAGCATTCTATTGCCACTTAAGGCTACCCGTGACTAAGCAGTGCGAGTCAAATCAAGTTCAAATTTCTCCAAATCCTCTGTAGTTCCAGAACAAGGGATTTCGCTAAAGTTAGTATGACTGTCACATTTAAATTTTGAAAATAACGTGATACAGCATTTCGAAAAAATCAGTTGCAGAAATTCAAAAGGCGTTATCTATATTTTTTTTTGGGGGGGGGGGGCATATTTACAGCTCACCTCTCTAACTAAGCAGCTTCTCTTGACCAAATCTGATATCTCCTGCCTTATTTAGCTCTCAGGACGCATAGAAACTGCTTTTTCCAAAAGATGTTACATTCTCTTTTCAAACTCACAGAAAACAGTTATGAATTTTTTGCCTTGTGTTGGATGCCTGAAAGACCTTCATTTTTTTACACAACTTGTTCAAAATAGTCTACAGATACCTGAAATTTTTTTCTTATTTTTGCACTCCTACAAAATGTACGTTGGGCAGCAGGTAACACATAACGCCATTTGAATTACTGCGGCCCAAGTATATTTAAAATACTCTTTATCTAGTGAAGAAACTTTGGGCTTAAATTAGTTTAAATTAGATCTAAGTCAGGAAGAACTAATTAGATTTAAACTATAAATCAGTTTAACTATACTAAACTATAAATAACTATAATGTATAACTATAAATTAGATTATACTAAACTGATTAAAATAGTTTAAAGTGATGAAGCTCAGTTTCGATATGAACCAAGTACATTTAACTAAAACAATACTGAAGTCTATAATATGATAAATTTTGAGTTAAAAGCAAGTGTATACTATTTTTGCGTAACTATTTGTCGTAACTTTATTTGCACTATTTCGTAACTAAAGCTTTTCACAATACACAAACTTAATTAAATAGTATTTATAATTACAGCCAATAATTCAGATCTGAAATATACTTATTTTGCCATATGTCTGCTCTTATCAAGAGGCGTTCACTGGAATTCTTCCAATAGGGGTGATCATGGTACTTCGGCCTTTAAAATATTAATATTTTATTTATTTTTATTTTAAGCATAATAAAAATTTCTATATCCATTCAATTTAGTTTTTTTTTTTTAATTTAGGTATTTTTTTAATCTTCATCTAACACATTTTACAGAAGAAGAAATCTGTGTTTGAAATTCATTAAAAGGAGTCTCAGCTGTTTTGTTTGGAAAAATGAAGGTTGTCAGCACTTGTAGAACCCTGTTCAGCAATTAACGGGGTTATGGGTAAAAAAAAAATCCATTGCGAGATAAGTTAGGTTTTATTTTTCATTGCTTAATATGATACGATGTGGTGTATTCAGAAAAGCGGTTTACCTCCCTTACATTTTGGAAATTACTGCAAAACTGAAAACAAAGTATATAAAAGATAATTTAACTGCTATTTTTAAAAGTAACTCAATTGTTCTGAATATAATTAGTTTTTGTACAGATAAAGTTACTCATCAAAGAGAGGAATATCAAATACTGCGAAATTGTGGAAATTTTTACATCGATACAACGTACAACACTTTAGAACTTAGGAAAAGGTTCAGAGCAACACAAAGAAAACATAACATAACATTGAATTCTGATTGTAGTTCCACATCTTTTGATTCAGCTTTAAACAACCATGTTTTCGATAACCCGGGCCATTCCGTACTATTTGAAGAAAAAATTCTAATTATCATTGATCTGGGAATTAAAAAATGATCATGAAGCAATTAAAATTTGATGAAAATTAAATAATAATACATCCTTAAATAGGGACTTGGGTGATGACACACTTAAGCCTATGGGCGCAAAGTTAATTGTGAAAAATGATTTAATAAAACATAAAATCATTAACCTGTCAAA
The DNA here is from genome assembly GCF_049724085.1 of Artemia sp. Qi Xiang Cuo. Lineage (NCBI taxonomy): Eukaryota > Metazoa > Arthropoda > Branchiopoda > Anostraca > Artemiidae > Artemia > Artemia sp. Qi Xiang Cuo. The sequence goes on along the minus strand of NC_142806.1, from coordinate 53,631,852 downwards.
ATGAACCCGTAACCAAAAGATGTAAAAAGTATTAATCGTATTTATTTCATTGGTTTACTCTTGTTTTTCAGTTTATTTAACTTCGGGCGGAAGCTAATAGAAAATGCTTGCTTTATGAAAAGTTTCTGATTGGACCTAAAAAAAAAACAAAAAAAAATTTGCCTTTAACTGGAATCTAAATTTTGTTAAGGTACAAGTCTATTTGCCATTTTTTTTTTTTTTTTTTTTTTACTTTTCTGCAATATAAATAGACATGCTTCAAAAGATATAGAGGCCTCAGAGATACAGAGGCCTCAGAGATCTAAAATAACGTTTTACCTGATTTCTCTTTATTTTAATTAATGGCATAAAGAAAGAAAAACGAGCAAACATGGGGTTTTTATAGGCCAGATGAAAATACTGAAAAAACAAAGCGAATATTTCGAGAGGACAAACGCCTATCTTCTTCAGCGCGAAACGAAATAATGTATCCAAGGAAAGTGCCGAAGAGAAAAACACAAAAAACAAACGCGGAAAGTCAATGTGAAAAGAACCAAAAAACCAAAACTTAAAAGATGAATAAAATTCAATAAAAGCCAAAAATTAAAAGAATTAAAACCAAATACCTAACAACCATAAAAGCGAGTTATTCGCCAATATCCGCGATTTGCACAAAATCCAAAAAAATATGAACTGGCATCGACGAATACTAGCGAACAACTGACAAAGATAGGAAACAATTCATTCACTCAAAAAACAAATCGAACCAGCAATTAAATAAGTTGGAGAACTATGTCATTTGATTTCGGATTTTAATTAATGCATTTATCGTAGACACCCTTTGAGACCTAAGGGGTTGTTCACGTGTTTGTTTATATGACTGGGAAAGTGGTTAAAGGTTTATTTCAGGGATTACTAAAGGATCGGCTTCTCTTTTGAGAAAACCGAAATATGACTCGTTTATTCTTAAATCACCGGAATCTCTGTTTAAAGCTAGACCTAAATGTTGGTATTTATAAATTTCAACAGCTTCTCTGTAGTACTGGACAAGACCTTTAATTGGATTTGTTTGGGGAAAAGGTCGGCGTGAGAGGGGGGTTAGTTGCCCTCAAATCGCTTTCAACTATTGAAAAGGGCACTAGCTCTTTGGATTTCCAATAGAATGAGCCCTTTTTCAAATTTCTGTGACAAAGCTTTGAATAAAAACCTTATATGCCCCCAGGGCATAACTTACAACCCTTACCCTGAGGACTGTGGTGGGAGTATCATCCTAAAAGATATTATTTCCGACCCTTTCAACTCGTTGAACAAAATGGCTATCTCAAAATTTTGATTGGATGTGTCTGGATAAGTGGTGGGCGTGGCAGGGGTATTAGTTGCCTTCCAATCACTTTCGACTATTAAAAAGGGCACTAGCCATTTCAATTTCCAAGCAAATAAGCCCTTTTTGAAGTTTCTACGACAACGCTTTCTATAAGAACCTTATATGCCAGGGCATAACTTACAACCCTTACCCTGAGGGCTGTTGGGGGATTGTCATCCTCAAAGACCTAATTTCCAAAACTTCTTTCAACTACGTTGAACAAAATGGCTATCTCAAAATTTTGATTGGATGTGTTTGGGGAAAAGGCGGGCGTGAGAGGGAGTTAGTTGCCCTCAAATCAATTTTTACTATTAAAATTGGTTTACTATTAACTATTGTTTACTTTTGTTTACTATTGTTTACTATTGTAATTGGTTTACTATTAACTTGTGCCCATTTTAATAGTCGAAAGTGATTGAAGGGCAACTAACCCCCCTCTCACGGCAACCTTTTCCCCAAACACATCCAATCAAAGTTTTGAGATAGCCATTTTGTTCAACGTAGTTGAAACTTCTGGAAATTAGATCTTTGAGGATGACGACCCCCCCCACAACCCTCAGGGCAAGGGTTGTAAGTTGTGCCCTGGGGGCATATAAGGTTTTTATAGAAAGCGTTGTCGTAGAAACTACAAAAAGGGCTCATTTGATTGGAAATTAAAATGGCTTGTGCCCTTTTAATACTCGAAAGGGATTGGAGGGCAGCAATCACGTATTCTACCCCCTCCATTTCCCTAAACACATCCAATCAAAATTTTGAGATAGCCATTTTGTTCAGCGTAGTTGATTTCCAGATAGAAATTATGTTTTTGAGGAGGACATCCCACACATAGCCCCCAGGGCATGGGTATTAAGTTATGGCCTAGGAGCATATGAGGTTTTTATAAAAAGTTTTGTCATAGAAACTTCAAAAAAGGCTCATTTGATTGGAAACTGAAAGTGCTAGTGCCTTTTGTAATAGTCGAAAGTGATTGGAGGGTAACTAACCCCCTCTCACGCCCACCTTTTCCCCAAACACATCCAATAAAAAAATTTCGAGATAGCTATTTTGTTCAACGTAGCTTAAAATTCTAGAAATTAAGTCTCTGAGGATGACAACCCTCCCACAGCCCTCAGGGCAAGGGTTGTAAGTTATACCCAGGGGGCATATAAGGTTTTTATAGAAAGCGTTGTTGTAGAAACTTCAAAAAGGGATCATTTGATTTGAAATTGAAATGGCTAGTGCCCTTTTTAATATTCAAAAGTGTTTGGACGGCAACTGGCACCTCTTCCACGCCCACCATTTCTCAAGACACATCCAATCAAAATTTGTAGATAGCCATTTTGTTCAGAGTAGTTGAAAGATCCAGAAATTATATCTTTGAGGATGACACTCCCTTTCACGGCCCTCAAGGTAAGGGTTGTAAGTTATGCCCTGGGGGCATACAAGGTTTTTTTTGAAAGCTTTGTCGTAGAAACTAGAAAAAGGCCTCATTTGATTGGAAATTCAAAGGGCCAGTACCCTTTTTAATAGTCGAAAGATATTGGAGGGCAATTAACCCCCCTCTCACGCCGAACTTTTCTCCAAACACATCCAATCAAAATTTTTAGATAGCCATTTTGTTCAACGTAGTTAAAAGTTTTAGAAATTAGGTCTTTGAGGATGATAGTCTCCTCAGAGCCCTCAGGGCAAGGGTTGTAAGTTATGCCCTGGGGGCATATAAGGTTTTTATAGATAGCTATATTGAAGCAACTTCAAAATGGGTTCGTTCGCTTGGAAATTAGAAGGGCTTGTATTATTTTTAATAGTCGAAAGTGATTGGAGGATAACTAACACCCCTCTCACACCCACCATTTCTTCAAACACATCCAATCAAAATTTTGAGATAGCCATTTTGTTCGAAGTAGTTAAAAAGTCCGGAAATTATGTTTTTGAGTATGACACTCCCCCCACAGTCCTCAGGGTGAGGGTTGGAAATTGTGCCCTTGTGGCATTTAAGGTTTTTGCATAGAAAGCGTTGTCGTAGAAACTTCAAAAGCGGCTTATTCGATTGGAAATTGAAAAGGCTAGTGCCCTTTTTGATAGTCGAAACTCATTTTTTTATTATTTATAAAAAAAAACTTCCATTTAACCTGAAAGGTGCTTCTGTTTTGAGAGGTAAAAATTACAACAAAGTAGGAAAATGAAAGCTTCGGAAAGGGTGGGTCCATGGGCTGTTCTTAGGAGAATCTTTTTCCCAGCCCGAAAAAGGTTAAAAGCTACACCAATTACATGACTGGAAGCCAAACAATACCGAGTGGGGAGCCTAATTTTCCTTGGTGCCCCCCCCCCCCCCGAAAAAGAAAATGTTAATTCCAAATCATTCCCCGATTTTCAGTACTTCATTGACAGCGTTTTTTTTTCAGGATTTAAACTCATTCCACTCATTTCATTTTTTCTTTGATTTCATCCTGGGTGGCCAAAATTTGCAAATCTAATGGCTTTCGTTCACGGGAACAGTGTTGTTGGAAAGTCAACATTTTTTTTTTTTTTGCACAGTTTTATCACTCAAATACCCAGGTGACTGTTGTGATTGCCTAAACGAAAAAAAAACAGGGTTTTTTTTGTCGACTTTCGTCTTCCTGGCAAAATATTTTGGGCTCTGCAGAAATAGGTCAGACCAAGAGAACCACCAGGATGAATTCGTTAAAGAGAACTTCGAGGAGCATCATATGTAAGTGTCGGATGAAAGTGAACAGAGGGAAATATCTGTCATACACTTTCGATTTTCAAAATCACTTCGCGCGAAAGAACTAACATATCACATTCGAAGAGGTATAAGTAGATGGCGAAGCTTGCCACATTTGAACAGACTTTTAACGATGCCACTGTTTAGCAGCCTTGCGTCTGGAGTAATCCTTCGCTCTACTCTGTTAAAAGTTATTCAGATTGAGATTTTTGTTTCCTTCCCTATAAAACCTATAATTTTATTGCAAAAATACAGCCATAACTTAAACCAAAAGGAAGGGATACTTATATTATATCATACTTGTACTTTGTCCTAGAGAACGTTTTGAACTTGCATTAAACTAGAAAAATTTTCCTATTCCCGTGTCTTCCTGAATCATTTTAGTGTATTTTTCATTTAAAAATGCATATATTAGTTCGAAAATGTAATTTCGGTAAGTAGATTAAGTCGAATCTCAGCAATCGAATGATAGCGAAATTGTCGTCTAACGTCAAAACATTGCAGTCATGGGACTGCAGAAAAAGTACACCAAATACTTGTGAGGCAGTATAAGCCTTAGTCATTATTTTGCCAATTGGCACCACTGATGGCTTGTGCCACTCTTCTTGTGGCTTATACACCTAGGAAAAAGAACTTTTGAATTACTGAGATGAGATTTTTGCTGATAATGGTGATATTGTTTTGCAAGTAATCCAAAGAGTTTGCCATTGCCGTACTCTGAAAAACGCATCGTTACAATTATTGCCTTCTTCTGCAAGGAAAAGAAATTCTGCGAGTTGAGTATCCACGGCACTTACCAAAATAAACCTTTTCTCAAATTCTTTTATGCCTTAAAATTTTATATTGCTCGAAGAAGCATAATGGTGCTCTAAAATATCAAAATAACATTAGGTGATCTGTGCTTCGGTAATGTGCCTGTTATTCTTCAAGAAGTGACTAATTATTAGTTTTTTTTACAATGTTTAATTTAATTGAAATCTTTGAGATGAAATTTTCCAACAATTTTCTGGCTTAGTTTCACAACGACTTACAATTCTTCTAAAAAAAAACTGGCAATTCGAGAATCAAACAGTTCGTGGTAACAAACTCTAAGTAAGGAGCGACCCGGATCAATAGCAGCCGAAACTCTAAAAACGGGATTTTGATACCAATAGATGCATCAAAATAATTAAATTTTAATGCTGATTTCAAATATATAAGTTTCATCAAATTTACTCCTACCCATCAAAAGTTACGTGCCTGAGAAAATTTGGCTGATTTTCGAAAAAAGGGTAAAAGACCCCCTAAAAGTTATAGAGTCTTAATGAAAATCACACCATCAGATTCAGCGTATCAGAGAACCTACTGTAGAGGTTTCAAGCTCCTATCTGCAAAAATGTGGAATTTTGTATTTTTTGCCAGAAGAAAGATCACTTGTGTGTTTATTTGTTGTTTTTTTTTCCAGGGGTGATCGTATCGACCCAGTTGTCCTAGAATATCGTGAGACGGCTTATTGGAATGGAAATTAAAAGTTCTAGTGCCCTTTTTAATTGACCCGAAAATGCTTGGCACCTAGGCCCCCTCCCACGCTCATTTCTTTTCGAAAGTCACCCGATCAGAATTTTGAGATAGCTATTTTGTTCAGCATGGTCGAAAATATGATAACTTTGTCTTTTAGGATGACTTAATCCCCCAAATGAACTTTACCCAATGTTAACATATAGTATTGGTTATTGGGAAGTATACAGACGTTTTCAGGGGGATTTTTTCTGATAGTGGGCGGGGGGGTATGGGTTAGGGGTTATATGGGAGGATCTTTACATGGAGGAAGTTTTCATGTGGGAAGGGACAGTGCTATGAAGGTGGCGCCGGATTTCCCAGCATTATTTAAAAAAAAAGATCAGAAATTAAACAAAACAAAAAACAACTTTTTCAACTGAAAGTAAGGAGCAACATCAAAACTTAAAACGAACAGAAAATATTACATATATGATTGGGTTCACCCCCTAGTCAATACCTCGCTCTTTAAGCCAAAGATTGTTTAGTACTTTCATAAGAGCTATTTATTCTAATTAACGGCCTTTGTGATTAAGGGGTCATTTTTAAAGAATGCGAACAAAATTCAAACTTTAGCGTAAAGAGCGAGGTATTGACTGGGGGGCGAACCCCCTAAGATACGTATTAAAAATATATGAATATAGAACTTCGTTACGTAAGTTACGTATATTTATTACTAATAAAAACGTTCGTAAATAAAATTAAACAACGTTCGAGAAAGCCATTTAACCAAATAAAAGTAAAATTAATATGCAAATTAGGCGTTGATTATTCATGTAACCCTCCTCAACGCCTCGCTCTTTACACTAAAGTTTGACTTTCCCACAACTCTATTTTTTAAACAATAAAAAACTTAAGAGTAAAGAGCGAGGTGTTGAGGAGGAGACAGCCTCTTTCATATACAGAATAATTTCTGTTCGTTTTAAGTTTTAACATCGCTCCTTACTTTCAGTTAAAAAAAACTTTTTTTTTTTATTTAATGTATGGAAAGGTCTATTTTGTCATTAAATAAAATAAAAACAAGTTTTTTTTTAACTGAAAGTAAGGAACGGCGTTAAAACTTAAAACGAACATAAATTATTCGTATATGAAAGGGGCTGTCCTCTCCTCAACGCCTCGCTCTTTACGCTAAAGTTTGACTCTGTCTCACAGCTTTAATTTTTAAAACAATAAGAAACTTTAGCGTAAAGAGCGAGGCGTTGAGGAGGGGACAGCCCCTTTCATATACGGAATAATTTCTGTTCGTTTTAACGTCGTTCCTTACTTTCAGTTAAAAAAACTTGTTTTTTTTTATTTAATTTTTAAACGTTTTTGAATTAATGCAGGTTTTGATTTTGGCTCACCGTACATGAACAATTAGAACAGAATTTGCATACTAATTTTACTTTAAGTTGGTTAAATGGCTTTCTCGAAGCTTGGTTAATATTATTCACGAACTTCTTTATTAGTAAGAGATACACGTAACTTACGAATTAACATACGTAACGAAGTTCTATGGTCATATATTTTAATACGTATATTAGGGGGTTTGCCCCCTAGTCAATACCTTGCTCTTTAAACTAAAGTTCGAATTTTGTTCAGATTCTTTAAAAATGACCGCTTAATCAAAAAGGCCGTTAATTAGAATAAATAGATCTTATGAAATTACTAAAAAATCTTTGGCTTAAAGAGCGAGGTATTGACTAGGGGGTGAACCCAATCATATATGTAATATTTTCTGTTCGTTTAAAGTTTCGATGTTGCTGCTGTTGCAGCTGAAAAACTTGTTTTTTTTATATTTATTTTCTGATCTTTTTTTAAATAATGCTGGGAAATCCAGCGCCCCCTTCATCGCAATTTCCCTTCCGCCAAGATACCTTTCTTCATTGTCAGATTCTCGCACATAACTCCCGACCACCCCCCCACTACCAGAAAAAATCTCCTCTGAAAACGTCTGTATACTTCCCAATAACCAATACTATATGTTAGCAGTGGGTAAAGTTCATAACTTTCAGCCGTCCCCCTGGGAACTTCGGGGTATTAAGTCATCCTAAAAGACATACTTATAATATTTTAGAACATGCTAAACAAAATAGCTATCTCAAAATTTTGATCGGGTGATTTTGGAAAAAAAATGAGCGTAGGAGGGGGCCTAGTAGCCTTCCATTTTTTTTGGTCACTTAAAAAGGGCACTAGAAATTTTAATTTCCATTCCAATGAGCCCTCCCACGATATTCTAGGACCACTGGGTCGATACAATCACCCATGGGAAAAACAGAACAAAAAACAAACAAATAAAAACGCACCCGTGATCTTTCTTCTGGCTAAAAATGCAAAATTCCACATTTTTGCAGATAGGAGCTTGAAACCTCTACAGTAGGGTTATCTGATACGCTGAATATGATGGCATGATATTTAATAAGGTTCTATAAATTTTAGGGGGTCTTTCTCCCTTTTTTCGAAAATCAGCCAAATTTTCTCAGGCGCGTAACTTTTGATGAGTAGGACTAAACTTGATGAAAATTATATATTTGAAATCTGCATTAAAATCTAATTCTTTTGATATATCTATTTTTATCAAAATACCGTTTTCTAGAGTTTCGGTTACCATTGAGCCGGGTCGCTCCTTACTTACAGTTCGTTAACCCCGAACTGTTTGATTATAGAGTTCTTTAATGTAGTGGCAATCCTGTTCTCATGGGATTCGCTGATGTCAAATCTGTGACTGCCTGCATACCATAGGATTTGATATAGCGTTTACTAATTTTACAAATAATCTAGGTCTCAAGGGGTTTTCATTTCATAGCTGCTATTAATGGGAACATAATTTAGAAATGCGTTTCATAATACAAATGATGTTTATCTGGTAAGCTTAACTTTAAAAAAAAAAACACAGAAGAGACGAAGTTAGCATAGTAAATTATGAATAATTGACTTAATGCAAGTTCATGAGTAGGTATAAAACATTTAGTGCCTTATGAGTCGAATCATAATAGGGTTTTAACAAATGCGATTCATATTGTGTAGATTTCGCTTTGATCTTACATCATTTTCCAGGGTTTTCAGGCCGTCTTCCGAAATTCCCATAATTTTTTTCATGGACAAAAATTTCTAAATCAGGTAGGTACGAAATAGTCCTACTTCATCTTTTTTATTTCTATTAAATTCCTTATTATTTGCCTGTTTTTTCCTGTTTCCTCCCTCTCCAAATAGACTCATATATATGCTCCTAGTCTTTCTCACTCATCAACTAAAAATTCCACGGATGCCTCGGTATTCATAAGGCCATTGTTTTGAAATTACGATTCCATTATAAGTCACTAATCAAACAGTTCGTGATAACGAACAGTAAGTAAGGAGCGACCCGGCTCAATAGGAACCGAAACTCTAAAATATGGAATTTGGATACCAATAAATATATTAAAAGAATCGGCTTTTTATGATGATTTCAAATATATAACATTTCATTAAGTTTAGTCTTGCCCATGAAAGGTTACGAGCCTGAAAAAATGTTCCTGATTTCCAAAAAAAGGGGAAAACAGCCCCTAAAAGTCAAATGATCTTAATGAAAATCGCAGCATCAGATTCAGCGTATCAGAGAACCCTACTGTAGCCTATAGGTTTCATGCTCCTATCTACAAAAATGTGGAATTTTGTCTTTTTTGCCCGAAGAAAGATCACGGATGCGTGTTTTTTTTATCTTTATTTATTTTTTCCCCAGGGGTAATCGTATTGACCCAATGGTCCTGGAATATCGGGAGAGGGTTCATTCAAGCATAAATCAAAAGTTCTGATGCCCTTTTTAAGTGACCAAAAAGATTGGAGGGCAACTAGGCCCCCTCCCCGCCCCTTTCTTCCCTAAATTGGCCGATTAAAATTATACTGGATCTGTCTTGTTCAGCCTAAATGAAAAGTCAAGCAACTATGCCTTTGGAAATAACATGACCCCCCACCGCCCTAGGGGAAAGGTCTTTAAGTTATAAAATTTGCCCATTATTTGGGAATAGTACCTGTTATTGGGATGTAGGCATGTATTATCGGGTGGGGGGATTTTCTGTTTGGGTTTTTTCCGCGGGGGAATTTTCCACGGAGAGGAAAGTTTCCAGGGAGTGAGATTGTCAGGGGAAATTATACACTGGAAGAATTTACCAGAATTCTTACACAAGATTCTCTTTATATGTCTTGCTTTCTCTCTTCCGTCTCAATTTTACGCACGGAGTGAATAAGAATAATTGTCCGGGGTAAATTTTCACCGGAATTGAATTGTGTAGAGAATATTTCCGTAGGGACGGGGTTTCTCCGTGAAGGTGGGGCCAGATTTCCTGGTATTATTTAAAAAACGATCAGAAATTAAATAAAAAGTTTTTTTCAACTGAAAGTAAGCAGCAACATTAAAACTTAAAACGAGCAGAAATTATTACGTATGTAAAGGGGGTCGCCGCCGTCTCTGTCGGCGGCGGCGCGCCTTTGGCACGCCGGCGGCGTTACGACACTTCGGCGGCGTTCGACCGGACCTCTCGTCGGCGGCGTTCGGTCGATCCGCCGGCGCGGTGGCGGGGTCTAGTTGTTTAGGCTTTCCACTTAACCAATTTAAGCAAGATATCATTTTTACTAACAGAAGGGAATAACAAAGAATAAAAACTCAGACACAGTGAACTAAAAAGAATAGCTCATTAGTTTGCCTGTGTGATTATTAACTAAACGGGGAAATGTGTTTGTGTTTTTTGACCCTAATAGCGGTCCCTCGTTTGTGGAAAGAAGGCTCTTGTAAATTTTTCATCAGTTTAATAAACAAACTTACATGACAAATTCAAGTTTTCTAAACTTCCAGGCATCTTGAGAACCGAAATACATAGAAACCAGATTAATAAAATCTGGCCTTTAAGGCCTGGCCGAATTCGCTACATAGAGCCTTTTTTGTTTTCGCGGCCATAGTTTGAAAGCCCCAAGTTTAAATGGTAGTTCCAAAAAAACCGGTTCTTTAACAAGGGTGTCCAAATTCTTTCAGCCAAGCTATTTATAATAATTCCTTAAGAGTAGAGCTTGCCTTTGTGCTACTACAATAAAGCGAAATACCCCAAAAAATTACAGTACATGGGGGAAATCATAGAATCTTTTCCGTTAGTCACAGAAGAAGTGAAGTTTTGTTGGTACTCCTTTAGTATATCTACTCTTTTATATACTGCTAGTTTGGTTAATGCTAATGAAATAAAATGAAATAGGATGACTATATAATAGTTTAAAAACAAATTTGGGCTATATATTTGCACATTAGGGGGGTGGGGGGCAAAGCATAGCATATATTAAATACGTAACCTAACCTAAGTTCCCCCCCCCCTAAAAAAAACAAAAACAAAAAACAAAAAAACAACACTTTAAATATCGTATACGCAATTAAAACCACGCTATACATTGTATTTCAATACAGCGGTGTCTTGTATCATCCCGTAAAAACGGGTTTTTCAGGGCGTCTCCAGTTTGAGATACATAAAAGAGTAGGTATGCTAAAGGAGTACCATTTTTTTAACGCTAATGGAATAAAACAAAATAGGATGAAAATTTAATAGTTCAAAAACAAATTTAGGCTATATATTTGCACATTAGTGGTGGGGGTGGGGTAAAGCATAGCACACATTAAATACGTAACCTAACCTAGGTACATTTTGTTGCCCCTTCATCCCCAAAAAACTAACGGATTCTTGACTATTCTCGTATAGGCAGTGGTTTTGATCGGGGGAGGGGGCAAACCCACCCTCAATTTTGGAAAATAGCTTATTTGGGTCGGTTCCATTGAAAAATTCCCTTTCGTGGGTACTGTGCTAAAATCCAGGATACATGCGAGAAGTGAAGTTTGGTTAATGCTAATGAAATAAAGCGGTACTTTCCCATTATAAGGGCCTTTCTAAAAAGTCAACTTTGGTTAATGCCAAAGATATATAATAAAAAAGGAGGAATGTATAATAGTTTAGAAACAAATTTGGGCTATATATTTGCACGTTAGGGGGGTGGGGGTAAAGCATAGCATATATTAAATCCGTAACCTAACTTGACCTAGGTACCTCCCCCCCCCTAAACGCCAAAAAATCACAGTTTAATATTGTATAAGTGGTTAAAAGCTTGCATCCCTAGATTTCTAAAATACACTCTACTCTCCCCCCTAAATCTTCATGAACTGACGCCGATGCTTATAGGCGTCCTCCATTTCATCTCACTTAGATCAAAATGACAAAAATGATTACTATATTCGTAAAGAGCATAAAAAAAGGCATTGAGTGGTATATTCACTTTAGTCGCAACTCAATAATATGATTTGGTAAATATTAAATATTTACTAACGTCATCAGCTGGCAACACTAATTGGCAGTAGTTTGGGAAGTTTTGCAAGTAAAATCTTAACCGTATTAGACTACATTTTTGATACCATGCTTGGATTTGCTTTTAATAGTTAAAGTTGTAATTAGGCCTATACAACGTACCATCAAGTGATAGGCTATTGCTCATCTTATAAATTCTGTGATGAGGTATCTAAAGTAGCCTATGTGCCAAAAGGTAGCCTAGGCCTATCTGCCGGTAAAATTCTACCAAATCATATTATTGACTTACGAATAAAGTGAATATACCACTCGATGCCTTTTTTATGCTCTTTCCAAATATAATAATCATTTTTGTCGGAAATCAATTTTACCCCCACCCCTATATATACCAATTCAGGGTATATATTTGCACATTAGGGGGGATAAGGTGGGGCCGAATTTTAATTCTGATGTAAATGGGAGGTAAGCTTAAACTTTACCCCCACCCCCATAATGTACAAATATATACCCTGAATTGGTATTTAGGGGTGGGTTAAAATTCATTTCCGACAAAAATGATTATTATATTTGGAAAGAGCATAAAACAAGGCACCGAGTGGTATATTAAATTTTTTTGTAAGTCAATAGCATGATTAAGTAAAAATTTACCCAGGGGTGTAGGTACTTTAAGAGCTTGTAAATAAATTAATCTCAGCAAAAAACGTCAACCGATTGACTTTGTGTTTTACTCTTCACGCTATAATTTTTAGAGTCAGCCAACGACCTTATAAAAAAATGTTTTGTCATTACGTAAAAAGAATTTCATTTAAAAGGAAAATAGTTTGCCTTGGAGCAATTTACCTAAAGGCAGGTACTGCGCCGCTAGCCTTCTCTTAGCTATGTTTCAAAATTCCAGTTTTTACCTGGAGTCTCCTACGAAAGTTGTACCGAAAATTTACCTGGATATATTTTGCACCGAAAACGCGCTATTTGTGGATATGCACAAATCGATGTCTGATAAAGTTGTGATTGATTTGTGAAGAGTGTTTATTAATTTGTCAAAATTCCACGAAAAGATTTCCAAGATGAGGACATGGACAGCAAAAGGAATGTTGTTTCTGTTATAGCACAGACTTTTGCTGTGCTGGCGTTTTTGCTTGGCGCAGTTTCAATTGCGGCACCCTATTGGGGTGCCTGGAGTGGAGGTATTTTTTGCATTGTGGATTATTTAGGCTAAGCCGTTGGGGTAAAGTTCTACGAAATCATATTATTGACTTACGCATAAAGTGAATATACCACTCGATGACTTTTTTTATGCTGATTACGAATATAATAAGCATTTCTATCGCAAATGAATTTCAGCCCCCCCCCTATATATGCCAATTCAGGGTTAGGTTAGGTTAGGTTGGGTTAGGTATAGCCTATATAGGGGGGGGGGCTGAAATGCTTATTATATTCGTAATCAGCATAAAAAAGGCATCGAATGGTGTATTCACTTTAGTCCTAACTCAATAATATGATTTCGTAGAACTTTACCGCCGTTGGACTCTGTGGATGCTTTTGTTGGGAGGGAGAGTAGGTTTGAAAAAGTTATTTTTCGGCCAAAAAAGCAGTGTATTTATCAGGATATTGCAAGATTTTACCCTTTTATACATTGGTTTTGAAATAAGGGGTTAAATCTCGACCGAATTCCTTTTTTGTTATTAGGATAGGCTTCTAGTGCCCAGCCTAGACCTAGCTATGTCCAGGCCTGACTAATTCAAAGCAAGATGAACATCAAAGTGTACTACACAAATGACTAGGCCTTTGGAAGTAGTAACAACTTTTGAAAAAATTGGGATACTTTTTGGAAAATTTTCCGATTGACCTTTACTGAGATAACCCAAAAACAGACGGCTTTAGAATCAGAAGCTCATCATGTATCCAAATATAAAATTAATTTCCGGCGGAAACAAATTTTACCCCTCTCCCCTAATGTGCAAATATATACCCTGAATTGTGTATATGCAGTGAATTTTCCGCAAGTCTTTTTAACTGAAAGTAAGGAGCAACATTAAAACTTAAAACAAACAGAAATTATTCCGTATATGAAATGGGCTGTTCCCTCCTCAACGCCTTGCTCTCTGCGCTAAAGTTTTTTTTATTGTTTTAAAAAATAGAGTTGTGAGAAAGAGTCTAACTTTAGCTTAAAGAGCGAGGCGTTGAGGAGGGGACAGCCCCTTTCATTTACGGAATAATTTCTGTTCGTTTTAAGTTTAATGTTGCTCCATACTTTCAGTTAAAAAACTTGTTTTTTATTTAATTTTTGAACGTTTTTGAATTCATGAAGGTTTTGATTTTGACTCACCATACATGAATAATTAAAAAAAATTGCATATTAATTTTGCTTTTATTTGGGTAAATGACTTTCTCGAAAGTTGTTTAGTTTTATTTACGAACGTTTTTATTAGTAATAAATATACGTAACTTACGAATTAACTTACATAACCAACTTCTATATCTATATATTTTCATTACGTATATTAGGGGGTTTGCGCCCTAGTCAATACCTCGCTCTTTACGCTAAAGTTCAAATGTTGTTCCAATTCTTTAAGAATGACTCCTTAATCACAAAGGCCGTTAATTAGAATAAATAGCACTTATGAAAGTACTAAAAAATCTTTGGCTTAAAGAGCGAGGTATTGACTAGGGGGAGAACCCAATTATATACTTAATAATTTCTGTTCGTTTTAAGTTTTGACGTTGCTCCTTACTTTTAGTTGAAAAACTTGTTTTTTTTTTATTGAATTTCTGATCTTTTTTTAAAATAATGCTGGGAAATCTGGCGCCCCCTTCATAGTAATGTCCCTTCCCCCATGAAAACTTCCTCCATGGAACGATACTCCCACATAGCCCCCAACCTTTCCCCCCCTACCAGAAAAAAATCCCCCTTGAAAACGTCTGTATACTTCCCAATAACCAATACTATATGTAAACATTGGGTAAAGTTCATCACTATCAGCTCTCCCCGCGGAGATTTTGGGGGATTAAGTCATCCTATAAGATATATTGATTATATTTTCGACCATGCTGAACAAAATGGCTATCTCAAAATTTTGATCGTGTGACTTTGGGAAAAAACTGAGCGTGGGAGGGGGCCTAGTTGCCCTCCATTTTTTTGTCACTTAGAAAGGGCACTATAATTTTTAATTTCCGTTTGAATGACCCCTCCCACTATATTCTAGGACCATTGAGTCGATACGATCACCCCTGAAAAAAAATTTAAATAAACACGCATCCGTGATCTTTCTTCTGGCAAAAAATAAAAAATTCCACTTTTTTGCAGATATAAGCATGAAACTTCTAAAGGTAGGGTTTTCTGATACACTGAATCTGATGACGTAATTGTCATTAAGGCTCTAAATCTTTCAGGGTGTGTTTTCCCCTTTTTTTCGAAAATCAGCCACATTTTCTCAGGTGCGTAACTTTTGATGAGCAGGACTAAACTTGATGAGACTTATATATTTGAAATCAGTATTAAAATTTGATTCTTTTGATGTATCTATTGGTATCAAAATCCCGTTTTTTAGAGTTTCGGTTACTATTGAGCCGTGTCACTCTTTACCATGAACTGTTTGATTGATTTGATGGTTTATCAAAATAAAGGAAAATTCATTTATATACGATTAAGGGTAGGCTATATATTTGCACTTTAGGGGGGTTGAGGTAAAGTTCAATTTCGACGCAAATGAATGTTATATTTGGATACTGAAAAAAAACTCGAATTCTAAGGGTATGTCTAGCCTATTTTTTAGCTATCTCATCAGCAAGTTAATCGGAAAATTTACCAATTTTCTAACTGCTTCTCAATGAGGAAGCATGGAGTCCTGACCGAGGGCGGTTTGAAAGCTTTTAAACCACCCTAATTACACCACAATTTGTTTCTGCTGTTGCTGCCTATCGAATTTATAAAAATATTGGCGAGTCAAAGCTTTTTTTTCAATCTTCTCTATCATGGACAGGATTTACCTATTCACGGCCTTAAGTTGAATGCCTCATCAAGTCCCCCTATTGTTCCCCCTCCAAGGAACTAGGGGTAATTGACTTCACAGATACTGTTTTCTTTATTTTAAGAAATTCACAAACAACAAGAAGAAACATAAACTAGAACGAAATTTTCGTGACTTTCATATCCTTGGTCTATGAATGTTCCAGTAAGAAAACGACTTAAAAAAATTCTCAATCTGACATCATGAAACAAAAAAAATTGTCAACCACAACACTTTTACTTTTAACCATAATGTAAACTAGCCTATTGGGCCAATAAAAGTAGCCTAATGGACAAGGGCCTAGATTTACACGATTTTGAGGAGGTCGCCCATAAAAATATCCTGAAACTTATTGCTGTGATCTGAAAGCTACCTTGGCCAAGCATGACGAACTACGGAGCAACCAAGACCCCAATGTCGTTCTATCATACAAAAAATAAGAAGTTATTAGACAGTGATTAAATCACGGTCGCCCCTTAACCAAATTAAATAAAAAAAACAAGTTTTTTAAACTGAAAGTAAGGAGCGACATTAAAACTTAAAACGAACAGAAATTATTCCGTATATGAAAGGGGCTGTCCCCTCCTCAACGCCTCGCTCTTTACGCTAAAGTTTTTTATTGTTTTAAAAAATAAAGTTGTGAGACAGAGTCAAACTTTAGCGTAAAGAGCGAGGCGTTGAGGAGGGGACAGCCCCTTTCATATACGGAATAATTTCTGTTCGTTTTAAGTTTTAATGTCGCTCCTTACTTTCAGTTTAAAAAACTTGTTTTTTTTATTTAATTTCTGATCGTTTTTTAGTTAATGCAGCTTTTATTTGTATAAAAATTTTACTTTTCTTTTGCTAAATGGATGTCTTTACAAATTAACTTACGTAACTAACTTCTATATTCGTATATTTTTCTTCTGGCAAAAAATACAAAGTTGCAGATTTTTGCAGATATGAGCTTGAAACCTATGTAATAGGGTTTTCTGATACGCTGAATCTGACGGTGTGATTTTCATTAAAATTCTTTCACTTGTAGGGGATGTTTCCCCCTCTTTAAAAAATCGAGTAAATTTTCTCAGGCTCGTAGCCTTTGATGAGTAATACTAAACTTAATAAAATTTATATATTTAGGATCAGCATTATAAACACATTCTTTTGATACATTTATTGACATCAAAATTTCGTTTTTAAAAGTTTCGATTACTATTGAGCCGTATCGCTTGTTTTTTTATTGTTTTTTTTATTACGTATATGTTATTACTTATATGAAGGGGTTCTCCCTTAGTCAATACCACGCTCTTTACGTTAAAAGTTAAAAAAATTTTGATTCAGAAACCCCTGAATCACAAAGGCCGTTTAATTAGAATAGATAGCTCTTTTGAAAGCACTAAAAAAAACTGTAGCGTAAAGAGCGAGGTATTGACTTGGGGGAGAATCCCCTCACATACGTTATAATTTCTGTTCGTTTTAAGTTCTAATATTCCTTCTTACATTTCAGTTGAAAAAACCTGTTTATTTTTATTTAATTTCTGATCGTTTCTGAAATAATGCTTGGAAATCCGGCGCCCCCTTCATAGAAATGTCCCTTACCCCAAAGAAACATCCTCCACGGAAATATTCTCCAGAGTAACCCCTCCTCTAGCCCCCCCCCTCCAGAAAAACTCCTTCCTGAAAATGGTTGTATACATTCCAATAACCAATAAATAATGCTAGCAAGTCCGGAGCCCCCTTCATGGCAATTTCCCTTCCCCCATGAAAACTTCCTTCATGAACAGATCCTCCAACATAACCCCCGACCCAACCTTCCCTCCCACTAACAGAAAAAAAACCTCCTGAAAACTTCTGTATACTTACCAATAACCAATACTATATGTTA
This sequence comes from Artemia sp. Qi Xiang Cuo, assembly GCF_049724085.1. Classification (NCBI taxonomy): domain Eukaryota; kingdom Metazoa; phylum Arthropoda; class Branchiopoda; order Anostraca; family Artemiidae; genus Artemia; species Artemia sp. Qi Xiang Cuo. The sequence continues at coordinate 53,614,106 of NC_142806.1, read as the reverse complement.
ACATTGGGTAAAGTTCATAACTTTTAGCCCTCCCTCTGGGAAGTTCGGGGGATTAAGTCATCCTAAAAGACATATTTATCATATTTTCGACCATGCTGAACAAAAAGGTTATCCCCAAATTTTGATCGGGTGATTTTGGGAAAAAAATAAGCGTGGGAGGGGGCCTAGTTGCCCACCATTTTTCTGGTCACTTAAAAAGGGAACTAGAACTTTTAATTTCCGTTCCAATGAGCCCTCCCACGATATTCTAGGACCACTGGGTCGATACGATCACCCCTGGGGGAAAAAAAACAAAAAAAACAAAAAAACAAATAAAAACGCACCCGTGATCTTTCTTCTGGCAAAAAATGTAAAATTCCACATTTTTGTAGATAGGAGCTTGAAACCTCTACAGTAGGGTTCTCTGATACGCTGAATATGATGGTGTGATTTTCATTAAGGTCCTATAACTTTTAGGGGGTCTTTCCCCCTTTTTTTGAAAATCAGCCAAATTTTCTCAGGCACTTAACTTTTGATGGGTAGCACTAAACTTGATGAAAGTTATATATTTGAAATCAGCATTGAAATCTGATTCTTTTGATATATCTATTGGTATCAATAACCCGTTTTCTAGAGTTTCGGTTACCATTGAGCCGGGTCGCTCCTTACTTACAGTTTGTTACCACGAACTGTTTGATACATGTTGAGCTTAATCAGTATGATTTGGAACCTACACATAATATTTGCTAAAACTTTGATTTTGGACCCCCTACTGACCAGAAATACCAACATACTATTATGTAATAAAATTGTAAATTAAAATTCCTAGATTAACATGGAAGGGGTATCTATTATGTCACAAGCAAAGCAATATTTAACTTATCTTAAAATGACCGGATTCTTGCCGTTCGGAAGGGGTCACAATACACCTCATCCACACTTAGAACTTTTCATCTCTAGATCTGACATACAACATTAGGAGATAGTCCCACTGGCGGATCAAGGGGATATCCCACTCCCGTTCCCATAATTTTTTTCTGGCGCCCTCGTTACTTGTTCTTTTTTCACTCATTTTTAAAAATAAATTTGTCAATTTGGTCAATCATTGATGCCCTTGTCACATTCCCCCCCAAAAAAAAAAATTTTGCTCTAGATCTGCCATGGATAGCCCTCTTCCAAAGTTGCAGTTGCAAATTGGCTTTACAACTGGTGTCCTCGGAAATATTATCCCTGTCATGGTTGTCACTCCTCTTGAGTTGAACTTTATATTTTATCAGCAAATATATATTTTTCACACTAGACTGAAAGAATCTTTACCTTATGGCAAAATGGTTCTAGGCGTTTACCGCCCCGATAAATACCCTCTCCCCCGGAAAATACCCCCCTGTGGAAATTAAGGCTTTCCAAATTTGAGAATTTTATTTGAGTTTTTTTTTTTTTTCGTAGGGGGAACGAATTTTAGTACTAAAATTCGAGAACACCCCAGTTTTTTTTCGTTACTTTACAAATACATTTAGGCTATAGGTTTGCAAATTAGGGGGGGGGGGGGGTAAATTATAGCGGGTCTGCATGCAAAATATGTTTGGTACAATTATTATGCAGATTAAATAGGTAGATAGAGAGATGTATTTTAAGCCAAACTTAGGCCATAACATAGTAAAATAATATAGAAAGGCACAAATAACAATCTTTGATCACGATCACCATAAAACACTTAAATGAAACATTACATTTACTATTAGTACTATTTACTTTACTTTTTTTTTTTTTTTTTTTTTTTTTTTTTTTTTTTTTTTTTAGTTACAAAATTTCCAGATACCTCGCTATTGTTCTGTCACTTTTTTAGTGACCATGCCTAGAAGGAATTGTGTTCTGACTTCAAACTGTCCAAATACTTTACCACTCCCCCCACCCCCGGGGCGGATCCAGGATTTTTTAAGGGGGGGGGGGGCAAAAGAGGTTGTTCCGATAAACTTGCATTAGGAGCAAGTTTAATTGACACAATCTTGCGTTAATTAAGTAAATTACACTACTTTAGACTACGTTAGGGGGCGCGCGCCCCCTTGATCCGCCAAAGCCCCCCCGCCTGTGTGCAAATATATAGCCCAAATTATATATTTCCCATCTATTCTGTCACTTGTCTTGGTCTTGTCTCATACTAAGATGAAAGAAACTAACGAAGAAACCGGTTTGTTCTCGAGTTTTACACAGTGTAAACTTGAGTCAGTGGCTTATAATACACAAGCACCAAAATTCCTTGCCCCTACGGAAAAAATTAAAAATAAAACTCAAATAAAATTTTCAAATTTGGAAAGCCTTATTTTCCACGGGGGGTATTTTCCAGGGGGGGGGGTATTTTCCGCGGGGGGGGGGGTATTTCCCACGAGGGGGGGATAATCACCGGAAGGGATAAACGCCGGCCACCGGCAAAATACCCTTTTTGACGATTATTTTTGTCTCTTAGCTAATATGCCTCATAGTGACAGATTTTATGGTACTTGTGTATTATAGCGACCACTCTCAAGAAGTTGAGTTAGGTCAGTCATAATGAAATATACCAGAACATTATGAAAATAAAATATTTTAGGAACAAAATTGAGGAAACTATAACAGAGAATTATCGAAAACAGGCCGCCCAGAACGCATTATATTAAATACCTGAACTAACCAACTTAATTTAATAATTATTTAATAACCAACTTAATTATTTAATCAAAATATACCTGCATAGTAGTTTATCTCACTCAGGCTAAGCTGATTATCTCCGAGTGCACACAGAGAATCCGGTTTTTTTACAACAGATCAAGAGCAACAGTGTGGTCGCTATAATACACAAGTACCCATTTTATAAATGTCTGCTGTGAAGCCATGAATATTTTTAAGACCCTTCCCTCTATGAAGTCCAAGAATTTGAGCTACACATTACACCCATCATTTTATTTGGGTTTTATAATTCAAAAACCTCACTTTTCTCTCAGAACCTCACTTGATCATTGTAAACCATCAGTTTTCTTCCGTTTTTGCTATTAAATATCTTTCAAAACTTTTTAAAACTTATTTTAAATATATTGTATATATGTTTTATACATTTTAAATATATTTAAATAAACATATTTTCAGAACTTATCTCAGAATTGTATTTTTTTTTTGAAAAAAGGGTATTACTTTTTAGATGTACTTTTGAGTCATTACCTTGGCAAATAAGCATTAAAGTAGCAGAAAACGTACTAGAGGTAGAAACCTATGTTCCCGAGCTCTGACTAAACAAGGTCAAGTCACAGGAATATTTGAATAGGATTTATACTTATTTGCGTGTAATCGTAAGTGTATCAGGGCTCCGGTGATAATTAGACAATGCCCAGAGAATGCAATTGCGAAGAAATACCAAGGTTAGAAAAAGGAATCCCAAGCACTAAGTACCAATAATAATAGTATGTACATGGGCGTATTCAGGGGAGGGTTTAGGGGTTTCCCCCCCCCCCCCCGAAATGTTTGTCCGACTCGTAAAAACGTGATAAACATGCAAAAAACAGGTTTTTGTTACGTTTATTAAGGTTTTTTGTAGCCCCTCCCACCCTGAACAAAATGTCCGGATACAGCCCTGAGTATGTATATATAAATATAATTCATATGCTTTTCATGGTAATGTGTAACATAAATACCTTTCCTAAGGTCCCTAGCCCTGTTCAAAAACGGATACAAATCGTATGTGTGTAGGCAACCTGACGGCACGTACATATTCTTTGGAGTTTACCATTAGATTATGTTTATACCCAGATAATACTTTATTTTATTTAGTTGCCATTTTCCCTTCCTTTCTGAAGCTATCTTTAGGCACGACTCTGTATCAAGTGAAACAAATAGACCATGTCTATTAATTGTACGGATTTTGAACACATCAAACCATTTATATGCCACAAAGCGCCACAGTGCCACAAAACTACTCATTTGTCCATTAAGCTTTTATATTGAATTTTTTTGTTAACTAGAAAGCTTCTTTTTTTCTGGATGCTTCTTAGGCTCGTAATTTTTAATTTTTCATATTCAAATTGCCCCTGTGGAGAACCATGGGCTTAATTAGCGGTGTGGCTACTCGAAAATCCTTTACAACAAGCTGAATATCCTGACAGATAATGGTGAATATTCCTCCCTAGCTGGCCTCTTGCACACCTCTCTCAAAAAGTATTCTTGGAAATTTCTATCTTTCCTCGGAAAAGTTTCCCTCGCCTTAGGTATTGTTTCAACAAGCAAAATCCTGCTCACTGTAAAAGTAGTGTCAAGTAGCCCCACTATACTACTACTACTACTACTAACAACTCACCGCAGCACCTAGCTGCCTAAGGCCAACACAGCTACGCACGCTCCTCCTCCATCCCAATCTATTCAAAGCCTCCCTTTTTACGCCCCCCCATTTAGTTTCCATTTCCTTTAAATCTTTCGTTATGACGTCCTCCCACCCCAGACGAGGACGACCAGTTTTCCGTTTAGCCCTAGACGGTTGGCCGAAAAAAACAATCTTCGGCAATCTGTCATTCGCACAACGTGCCCTAGCCACCTCAACCTTTCTTTAGTTATAGCCCTAGAGAGCGGTATTGAACCACATTTTCGTATAGCCTATTGTTTGAAATACGGTCAGTCAGCCGGGTACCCAGAACAATCCTTAAGTAATTTCTCTGGAAAACATTACACCCCCCCCGGAAAAGACCCCGCACGCGGAAAAGACCCCGTGGAAAACACCCCCCCCCCCCCCGCAGAAAATAAGGCTTTCCAAATTTGAGAATTTTATTTGAGTTTCATTTTTTGAATGTCCGTAGGGAGACGGAGTTTTGTTACTAGTATATTATGTACAACTCACTCAAGTTTCTGCTGTGCAAAATTTGAGAACACGCCGGTTTGTCCGTTAGTTTCTTCGTTACTTTAGAAATAAATTTGGGTTATAGATTTGCACATTAGGGGGGGGGATAAAATATAGCGGGTCTGCATGCAAAATGTGTTTGGTATAATTATTCTGCATATTAGATGGATAGATAAATGAGTGTATTTTATAGGCAAATATACAGCCGTGACCACAATAAAATAACACAAATGAAAGGCACAAATAACATAAACTTTGATCAGCAATCATCATAAAACACTTAAATGAAACACTACATTAGCCTAATAATAGTACTTAATACTTAGAAAAAAGGTCATTTAAAAAAAAAAAAACTCAACGCTTGGAAAAAAACTTAAACGAAACATTACATTTACTATATGCTGTGATTTTTTTTCTTTTTTTTGTAGTTAACAAAATTCCCAGATACCTCGCTATTCTTCTGTAATTTTTTAGTGGCCATATACCAGGAAAGAATTGTTTTCTGACTTCAAACTGTCCAAATAATTTACCCCCCCCCCCCCGGTATATACCCCTCCGGACCCTCCCCCCCCCCACTTCCCGTGGAAAAGAAGGCTTTCCAAATTTGAGAATTTTATTTGAGTTTATTTTTTTTTTATTTCCGCAGGGGGATGGAGTTTTGGCACTTTTTTTTTCAGCTTAGCGCGAGACGAGACAAAGACAAGTGACAGAATATATGGGAAATATATAATTTGGGCTATAGGCCTATAATTTTCACATAGGGGGGGGGTACAGTATTTGGATAGTTTGAAGTCAGAAAACAATTCTTTCGAGGTATGTGGCCACTAAAAAATTACAGAAGAAAAGCGAGGTATCTGGAAATTTTGTTAAATAAAAAAAAATCCCAGTATAAAGTAAATGTGGTGTTTCATTTAAGTGTTTTTTCCAAGTGTTGAGTGTTTTTTTTTTCAATGACCGTATTTCCAAGTATTAATTACTATTATTGGGTTAATGTAATGTTCCATTTAAGTCTTTATGACGATCGCTGATCAAAGTTTATGTTATTTGTGCCTTTCATTTATGTTATTTTAATATGTTCACGGGCGTATATTTGGCTTTAAAATACACTTATCTATCTATCTAACATGCAGAATAATTGTACCTTACACATTTTGCATGCAGACCACTATACTTCCCCCCCCCACCCCTACTGGACAAATATATAGTCCAAATTTTTTTATAAAGTATCGACAAAACTAACGAAAAAACCGGTGTGTTCTCGAATTTTACACAGCCTAAGGTTGAGTGAGTGGCGCATAATACAAAAGCACCAAAATTCCTTCCCCCAACGGAAATTAAAAAAATAAAACTCAAAATTTGGAAAGCCTATTTTTCCGCGGGGGGTATTTTCCGGGGGGTAAACGCCACCCACCAATCAAACAATAGTATGCGGCACCGAGTAGGGGGGTGTACCTTTCCTCTACTATTTAAACAATACTCTTTTTTGGTATTTTCATTGAAAATGCCTTTTTTAGGTATTTTCATAGAAGGAATAGAAAAAAAACAGCCTCCGCTAGGTTTAGAAAATATATTCCCCCGCCCTACATTTTCGTGTTTTGAAGCCACTGCAGGCCCCAGATTCCAGCGTAATTTAAATATTTCGAAGAGATTTAAGTAAACACACGATTTGAATCGTTTTTTTTTATATTCCAAAATTGAAAAGGATCGCTATACAATTTTGTTTTTTTTTCACGATTCTCATGAATTTACAATACCATTTTACTTAATCTCTTTTTCTGCGCCTGCATACCTAGTTTTTTTTTCACTACGGTTATTGTAATCGTAGTGAATTTTTACAATAACCGTAGTGAATTTTTACAATAACCGTAGTGAAAGTTACAATAACCGTAGGTTATTGTAACCGTAGTGAATATTTAAATATAATATATAAAATTTGCAAATATTTGCAAATAACTATGCAAATAATTTTATTGTGCTCTGTTCTCGTTTCATTTAAGGCTAATCAAACAGTTCGTGGTAACGAACGGTAAGTAAGGAGTGACCCTGCTCAATAGTAACCGAAACTCTAAAAACGGAATTTTGATACCAGTAGATACATGAAAAGAATTGAATTTTTATTCTGATTTCAAATATATAAGTATCATTAAGTTTAGTTTTACCCATCAAAGGTTACGAGCCTGAGAAAATGTGCCTTGTTTTCGAAAAAAGGGAAAAACCTCTAAAAGTCACAGAATCTAAATGAATATCGCACCATTAGATCCAGCGTGTGTCCTAGAATATCGTGAGAGATCTCATTCGCATGGAAATTGAAAGTTCTAGTACCCTTTTTATGTGACCAAAAAGATTGGAAGGCAACTAGGCCCCATCCCCCACCCCTTTTCCCCAAAAATCGTCCGATTAAAAGTTTTAGATAGCCATTTTTTTCATCATAGTTGGAATGCCCAGTAACTATGCCTTTGGATATAACATACCCCCCCCCTACAGCCGCAGGGGAAAGGCCCTTAGGTTATAGAAATTGCCCGTTTACGCATAGTATTTGTTATTGGGAAGCTTGCATACATTTTAAAGTGGGGAGACGAATTTTCTGTTTTTTTTTCACGGGGGAACTTTCCATGAAGAGGGAAGTTTCCAGGGGGAAATTGTCAGAGGAAATTACACTGGGGGAATTTGCCACAATTCCTATTCGAAATTATTTGTATATTTCTTGCTTTTTTTTTGTCTCAATTTTACGCGTGAAGCTGTTAAGGGTAATTGTCCTGGGTAAGTTTTCACCGGAACTAAACTGAATTGTCTAGAGGGTATATCCGTGAGGAGGGTATTTCTCCGTGGAGGTGGGGCCGAATTTCCTGGGACTATTTAAAAGACAATTAGAAATTAAATAAAAAACAAGTTTTTTAACTGGAAGTAAGGAGCAACATTAAAACATTAAACGAACTGAAAGCATTACTTATATGAAAGGGGTTGCCTCCTCCTCAACACCTCGCTCTTTACGCTAAAGTTTGAATTTTGTCCCAACTCCTTGAGAATGACTCCTAAAACACAAGGTTCGTTTAATTAGAAAAATAAGAAGCTTTTTTCAAAAGTACCAAAAAAATTAGTGTAAAGAGCGAGGTGTTGAAGAGGAGGCAACCCCCTTTATGTACGTAGTAATTTCTGTTTCTTTCAAGTTTTAATGTTGCTCCTTACTTTCAGTTGAAAAAACTTGTTTCATTTTAATATAAACAATAAGTAGGCTAATACGCATTATTTATTTTAAAATGATGTCTTAATAAAGGTATTTATGTAAACTAGGTGAAGATGTATAATTCACATCACACTTTTTACTTTATTTATTTACTTTATTTATATTTTACTTTATTAACAATCACTTTTTACTTTATTTACGTTCAGTTTATTTCAGTGACGAAAGAGTTTACACGAATGCGCTATGAAAAAAACTTTTCTGGTTGACGTATAGATATCCAGGATTTTTGTTACGGGGGATTTTTACGCGTCGGAAAAAAATCAGGGGGAGTTCAATCAAGGTTGCCCCTTGGATACAGTCTTGAGAGTAGGCATGTAGAAAGTCTGATGATTTGTATGATTCTCTTTGCCAATCCTTGAACATTTTCTGTTTTTTTTTGTCTTTTGAAATCCCCCCCCCTAAATGCATTATCTGCTTTTACATCTGACATAGGGCAACATTTTCCATGGAATCAGTCAGTCATACGCAAGTGTGGTTCTTGTGGAGATAACTGACGATTTTGCCAGAATATAAAAAGCTCCAAAATTTCTTCTAAGGTCACCATTTTTGATACTTCCTTGGGGGGAATCTTTTGGATCAAATTGAGGAACTTCCCTGAAAGTAGTTGGTATAGTGGCATATATAGGTACACAGTCCTTGAGAGGGACAATATTGCCCGGAGGCCTCATGTTTTAAAGAGTGTATTTTGTTTTTCTTTAATTCACAGGGGGGGCGGGGCTGCATGGGGTTCTCTTTTTCTGTGCAGGGCACATGCATGTCGGAAATAAAATCCCAACTTTCCTGTCTTCAGGCCTGCTGGGTATTTGAAAAGTAGATTTTGAAAAATTCAATGCGCAACCTACTCAAAAAAGCGCCGAAATAGCGGAAATGTGCCCCATCTGGCCACTCTGATATACTTGCGTGTCCTGATAAATTTTTGGTGATAAGGAAGCTGAATTCTAAAAATATTTGTTACTCATGTCTTTCATTCTAAAAACCAGTTTTCTGATGTTCATTGTGTTTTAGGGTGAGAAAAATTTGAAAAGTGGATGAATTTTTGGGCTAGCATCACCTCAACTGAATTTTCCAGTTTGTCAACCCTACTGAAGGTATATGTCGCTATACACTTGCAGTTACTTCACTCAAAATGCAGGCAACTTTTTTTCTTGCCGAAATATAATGTAAAAGCTTTTAGGGTGGATACACTTTTTATTTTTGAGTAATTACAGTTCTGTTAAAGGTAAGCTACAATTTTGGTACTCCTGTATTAAACGCATTTTTTTATATACTGCAATGGAAACCAGTCCCGAAAAAACTGGTTTTGATGGGTTAATTTAAGACACCGCTATAGGGTAATACAATGTATAGCGTGGTTTTCATTGCGTATACGATATTTAAACTGTTGTTTTTTGTTTGGGGGGGGGGGGGTTTAGGGGGGAGGTACCTAGGCTAGGTTACGTAATAATATATACTTTGCTTTACCCCCCCCCCCCCTAATGTGCAAATATATAGCCTAAATTTGTTTCTAAACTATTATATATTCATCCTATTTTATTTTATTTCATCAGCATTAACCAAACTAGCAGTATATAAAAGAGTGCATTTAATACAGGAGTACCCAACTTTTCAACCTGAATCGCTTTGGAACTTTAGGCTCTGCTGTCAATTTGAAACTTTTTTTAAATTTTTCTCTGCTATCATATCTGTAAATAATACGGATTTCCCATTTTGGTACAAAGGACCCAAAAGAAAATTATGACATCATATCTTTCAAGTTATGATCTTGGCTCCTTTTATATATATATATATATATATATATATATATATATATATATATATATATATATATATATATATATATATATATATATATATTGTTTATGAATAAGCCCCTTTCATGACAAAAAATAATCCAAGTTTCGGGCCTAGTCTGTACGCCATGTAAATTGAAAAATGGTAGTTTTAATAAAAAAACTGAAAAGTTCCTGTGCAGAATTTTTTTTGTTTGGGGGGGGGCTGGCGGGATGAATAAAAACACATTCTATTTGATAATTTGGTTGAGAAACGGCCCAGAAATTTGGGAAGATTTAGGATTTCGGTAAGGGGGTGAAAGGCTCCCGTGAGGTAAGGCCCTGATTATTTTGTTTTCTTTTTCAGACCCCAAAAATGGCTAGAGTATGCTTTACCGAAAATAAAACATCTTGAATAGTTTTTCTTTAGTTATCCTGGCATTAGAAAATATCAAAATGAGTTTGTCTCATGCTTCCAGGAATTTTCGATATCAGTATATTTTTAAAAACCAATTTAGTTTTACTAGTTTCATACGTCATAACCCTCATCAATATATACTTTTTCCTATTGCTTTGAAAAGGGACTCCTTTGATCATGAAGAATATTGCAAGATTCTTTTTTGCTGAGTAAGACATATTTCGTTGATTAGCAACATTTCTCCACTTCAAAGGTCCTTGCATCTGCTCTGCGGAAGGGAAGTTCGGAGCCGGGGCCACAAATCTCCGGGCAAAGATCAATCCACTGATCCATCGCAGAATAAAAACTTAGAGAAAACCCGAAAATTTTTTTGCAACAGGAAGGACTGAACCACATTTCCCAGAATTGCTATTCTTTTAAAATTTGGACTTAGAGAATGGTTGCAATTTGTTATACAGTACTTCAAATGGCATTCAACTTCCTTATTTTTATCCTTGTTACGTCATATTGGCACCGTATCATGTTTAACGGCCATGGTTGCATGAATATTGCCAAAATATTTGGATTACGTGCCTTGTAATACGACAAATTAATTAAAAGTCTTTTGTTTAAAAACACGCTTGTCATTTAAAAGTGGAAAATGTTTTATTCATGGTTAAGAGGTACGAAGATTACCTTACACTGAAAGATCTTGACTGAAGATGGCTTTATTGATTTAGAGTTTTGACCTGCATTTGGGTGGAACCAGATATGACATCAGAATATTAAGTGGTCAATTATTAGAAATTTGGAAAAGACATTTACAGACTATTTTTTTTTCAATGCTGTTATGATTGGTACAATCCCTTTATATCGGCCTTTCTAAAAAGTCAAGTTTGGTTAATGCTAATGAAATAAAATAGGATGAATATATAATAGTTTAGAAACAAATTTGGGCTCTATATTTGCACATTAGGGGTGTGGGGGTAAAGCATTGCGTATATTAAATAGGTAAACTAATCTAGGTACCTTTTCCCCGTCTAAACTCCAAAAAACCACAGTTCAATATCGTATCCGCAATTAAAACCACGCTAGACAAAGTATTTATCACAGCGGTGTCTTGAATCATCTTGTAAAAACGGGTTTTTCAAAGCGTCTTTGGCGTTTGACTGTAACATCTCTTCTTGGACTTCTTTAGAGAGGCCCATATAAAGGGATTGTACCTTATGATTGCTATCCGTAGTAGGGATACTGGTTCATATCCATCGTAACTGTGCAAGGGGGGAGGAGGGTGCAGGGTGTGCCAGTCGGAGACATTTTGGAAGTTTCTAATCGTAGTGAAGACTTTGGGACAGTGGCGGATCCAGGAGAGGGGGGCGCCCCCCTAGCGTAGTCTAAAGTAGTGTAATTTACTTAATTAACCCAAGTTTGCGTTAATTAAACTTGCTCCCAACGCAAATTTATCGGATCAACCTTTTTTTGCCCCCCTCCTAAAATTTTTTATCGGCTCAACCTATTTTGCACCCCCCCCCCCCCGCTAAAAAAGATCCTGGATCCGCCCCTGCTTTGGGATGCTAAAAAGTATGCAATTGTATGAGTGTACGGGGATTTATTTGAAGGGGGCAAATAAAAGCAGTATATGAATTGTACGGAAAGTGAGGGGTTGTCCATTCGGGCCTCCCCCCAATACCGTGTGCGTGCCTGTGGCTATATGTCCTAAATCGTAACCAGAATTTTGTTCGGGGGGGGGGGGGGTGGTATCGAAAACGTTTATGGTCAGTGAGCCTACCAAATAACTTTTTTTTTAGGGGTGAGGGCTTTCCGTTCATTCTTAAGATCAGTTCACGAGTAGAAGAATTTTTTTATTTAGGGGAATAGATTTTTCATTTGCATTTTTACCCCTAAATCACGGGTCGGAGAAATATTTCAGGGGAGGGCTCAAACCTGGACAATAAACTTCCCCCTCCTGAAAAGGTTTCTGGTCCCAAGCAACTAGAGGCTTGTGAAAGAGACAATCAAACAATTCGTGGTAAAGAATTTGATAACAATGGATACCTCAAAAGAATTGAATTTTTATGCTAATTCCAAATTATAAAATTCATTAAGTTTGATATTACTCATCAAATCTTACGAGCCTGAAAAATTCTTCCTTATTTTCGAAAAAGAGGGGCACCCCCGAAAATTAAAGCGATCTTAATGAAAATCACACCGTAAGATTCAACATTTCAAAGAACACCACTGTAGAGTTTTCAAGTTCCTATCAATACAAAAATATTGAATTTTGTACTTTTTGACAGACGAAAAATCACATATGCGTGTTTTTTGTTGTGTTTTTTTTTTCTTCCAGAGAGGATCTTATCGAACCAATGGTCCTATAAGATCGGGAAAGGGCTCATTCGGACAAGAAATCAAAATTTTGATGCCTTTTTTGAGTATCCTAAAAGATTGGAGGGCAGCTAGCCCACTCCCACGCCCCGTTACTCCCCCAAAGACATCTGGTGATAGTTTTGAGATAGCCATTTGATTCAACATAGTTGAAAGGTCCAATAACTATGATAATAATTTGCCCATTGGATTTTTGTCGGGGGGAGGGATTTTCCGGACGAAATTTTGATCGGGAGGGGGGGGGGGTTCTTTGCATGATTCTAAAAATGATCAGAAATTAAATTTCACAAAATAAGTTGTTTCAACTTAAAACGAGCAGAAATTATTCCATATATGAGGGAAGCTGCCCCTTCCTCAGCCCTTGCTCTTGACACAACAGTTGTGACTTTTTGTCACAATTCTTTAAGAAAGACTGCTCAAAAACAAGGGCCGTTTAATTTGAATTAGAAGCATTTTTAAGGAACTTTAAGACTTTGGCCTAAAGAGCAGGGGTTGATAAAGGGGGCAGCTCCCCTCATATACAGAATGATTTCTATTCGTTTTAAGTCTTAATGTTGCTCCGTACTTTCTATTTCTTTCTGTTTATCCGTAGTTTTTCTTCTATTTGTACAAAATACATACCAATTTAAAATTTTGGAGTAGGTCCAGTGAAAAAAAAACTTGACATTATTTTCTCAATAAAACTAAACAAAAATAAAAAAATATAAATTAATCAAAAATGAATTGTAAATAATGTCTATCAATGAAAATTACGTAAAAATACTTAAATAGGTCACTATTTTTTTATTTTTTTTTCTGTCTTGATCATCAATATTGCGGGTTGAGCAGCCTCTGCTCAGTGTTGCCATAACTAGTGATTTATCACTATTTCTAGTTAATATTAATATTACCTAAAAAACAATCACCAAATCAGCGCATAAATAACTAGACTATTGAAGAAAATCTCTATATCAACCAAAAAATCACTAAAATCTAATGACTTTTTTCACCGGTGGCTATACTGCCTGTGATAGACGGTGCGAGTCTGCATAAAAGCTATTTATTTTAACATTTACGGTTGTCGTGGATGTCAATGATGCTCAAATGCTACCACAACTCAACATCAATTTAGTGCAACAACTTTCAAACTTTTCTGCTATTTGGTTGAAAACAAACTGTATACACATATGTTGTGTTTTGACGAACCAACAAACTTATAGATGAATGAACAGGTTATAAACAAATGAATAGAGCTTGTTAACCGAATATGATTTTTCCAAGCAGGATTCAACTGGATTTTTCTTCTGGTTGTATGTGGTTACATTTCGTAACTGTTGAATGGATCCTATCTTGTTCGACGTAGAATTTAAGAAAAGCAAATCCAAGTGTCTAACCACGTGATGAAAATCACTAAGCTATTTGTTCAGTTTACGACCCTGTTCACGGCAAGTTCGTTTGGTTTGATCACTTAATTTAGAGAATTATATCACTACATCTTTGAGTAGGGCCGTATCCAGGAATTTTGCTCGGGGGAAGGGTGTTTTTGGGAGGGGTATTAAAAAACTGTAAAAAAAGCATCAAAAATGTGACTTAATGCATTTGAATTATGTTTTTACGAGTCAGACAAATATTTTTTTTGGGGGGGGCTCAAATCCCTTAACGCCTCCCCTGAATACGGCCTTGCCTTTGAGCGGAAAAAATGACCGTTAGTCACATTTGAGAATGTGTTCCAATTACAGGGAAGGCGTCAGAACCTTAATACGTTAAGACTACTACCGTCGAGACCTCGAAAAAATTCAACACAATATCGGTAAAACATATGTCAGAACATAAACATGTCAGGACGTTAGCAATCACACTCCCTACCTATCAGAACATCGACACGTCAGTTCATCGACAGTCACAATCTCTACCCGTCAGAACGTCGACAGTCATAACATCGACACTTCAGTTCATCGACAATCACAATCGGTACCCGTCAGAACGTCGGCAGTCATAACATTGACACGTCATAACATCTAAAAAAAATTTCATAACGAAAATCCGTCAGAACCACTAACCGTCAGAACGTCGAAAGTCATAACATCGACACGTCACAACATCTAAAAAAGATTTTAGAACGAAAATCCGTCAGAACCACTAACCGTCAGAACGTCGACAGTCATAACATCGACACGTCATAACATCTAAAATTTTAAAACATTAGTTTTTGAGGGTTAAGGGGGGGGGGGCGGTACCTAGGTTAGTTTAGATTACGTATTTAATATATGCTATGCTTTACTCCCACCCCCCTGATGTGTAAATATATAGCCGAAATTCGTTTCTAAACTATTATATACTTATTACTATTATATAAAATTATATTTTTTTTTCATATCGAAAATCTGTCAGAACCACTAACCGTCAGAACGTCGACAGTTATAACATCGACACGTCATAATATCTAAAAAAGATTTCAGAACGAAAATCCGTCAGAACCACTAACCGTCAGAACGTCGACAGTTATAACATCGACACGTCATAACATCTAAAATTTTAAAACATTAGTTTTTGAGGGTTAAGGGGGGGGGGAGGTACCGAGGTTAGTTTAGATTACGTATTTAATATATGCTATGCTTTACCCCCACCCACCTGATGTGCAAATATATAGCCGAAATTCGTTTCTAAACTATTATATACTTATTACTATTATATAAAATTATATTTTTTTTCAGATCGAAAATCTGTCAGAACCACTAACCGTCAGAACGTCGACAGTTATAACATCGACATGTCATAACATCTAAAAAATTTTTCATAACGAAAATCTATCAGAACCACTAACCGTCAGAACGTCGACAGTCATAACTTCTAATTTTTTTTTAGATGTTATGACGTGTCGACGTTCTGACGGGTAGCGATTGTGACTGTCGATGAACTGAAGAGTCGATGTTATGACTGTCGACGTTCTGACGGGTGGCGATTATGACTGTCGATGTTATGATTGTCGACGTTCTGACGGGTAGCGATTGTGACTGTCGGTGAACTGACGAGTCGATGTTATGACTGTCGACGTTCTGACTGGTGGCGATTGTGACTGTCGATGTTATGATTGTCGACGTCCTGACGGGTAGCGATTGTGACTGTCGGTGAACTGACGAGTCGATGTTATGACTGTCGACGTTCTGACAGGTGGCGATTGTGACTGTCGATGTTATGATTGTCGACGTTCTGACGGGTAGCGATTGTGAATGTCGATATCCTGACGTGTTGATGTTATGACTGTCGATGTCCTGACGTGTCGATGTTCTGATGGATTTTCCTTGTCGAAGAAATGACGTTTAGTGCTTGTGACGGTTGTTCGAAATGGTAGCATCCCCAATTACGAACTTTTCAGCTTGGCAATAAATCTGTGAAATTTTTACAAGCTAGTTTGCTACCCATCCCTCCACGCTAATGATCTTCTTCAGCCTTTCTAATTAACTATAATTTCTAAAATTATAAATTTTAAACACGTAACGAAAATGCTTATTTTATTTACGAGTTTTAGTACAAATTAACGGTTTTCGAAGGCCGAGGTTAATTCTTTTTGCTATCTTTTATGAGTCGTTATTTTTATAAATTGATCGGGTCCAACCTTGAAATTTTGATTTGAAGTGAAATCCTACTTCAACTAAACCTATCTGCTGTGTCATGGAGAATTTAACTACCATAGTAACAACAATGACAAATTGAAAATTCAAAAAGGCAGCCGTTAAACTGCAAAGATTTTGAATTAAGAAAAGCTAGCAGACTCGGAAGAGCAAACCGTTTAGGGCGAAGACCTGTCTAAAATGTCCCCAAGACGATTTAGTTCAAAAACATTTTTGAAGTTAAATTTTGTGGCTAGAACAAAATAGTTTTTTATTAAATGACAATATGATTTTTAAGGTTCAAGACGTCACATTTATGTTTGGCGTTGGAAAATTTTTCATTAAATCTCCAAATCTACGCACTTGCAGATGGCAGGAAAAAAGCTTTGCAGTCAAGACACGAGTGCGCTATGCAGAGGTAATTTTATTGGGGGGGGGAGGGGGAACTTGCCCCGGGCGTAGAAATTTTAGAAGTGCAAAGCTTTAAAATAAATAATGTAACGGCTATAATTAGGCTATTTATAATTTTGAATTTTTTATCTTATTAAAATAAAGTAAAAGGTGCAGTTTGCTGCAAGCATAAGCAAATAAAATACGAAATTTTCATTTCCCCCGTATCTTCATCACCATTCCTAAAAAATAAAATTAAGAAAACTGAATTTATTTAATTTAATTTTTTTTTGTTGTAAAACTATGTATTCAAACTTCGTTAATAAATGAACATTTTGTTAATAAATGAAAGTTTTGTTTAAATTTTGCCTGAAAATTTTGGGAAACAAGGGGGAGGGGGCTAATCAAGATTTTCCCTGAGTGCAAGAGAGGCCAGGACCTGCCAGTGGTAATATGCCCCAAGTGTAAAACAGTGTGGTCGCTATAACACGTAAGTACCATGTGCTGCACTGTGGAAGGTTAAATTGCATGACTTGACAAGAAAGCCTTTCCCGAAAACCTATTGTAGACTGGAGTTTACCAGTTCCAGTAAAAGTGTTAAAATATACCAGTTCCTCTAAAGCGTTCTGTTACAATTTCCTATGTGACAAAATAATGTATAAAAGGACTATTACTTCGGTTGAAGTCAATTGTACACCCACGAGAGTCAGCTTTGTCTGGTTTGTATCCCATTTTCTTCACAATGGTGAAACCCCGGGGCTCTTTGTAACTTAATGCCCTTAAAGGCTTCAATAATTTTTAAATCGATCATCAGCCGATAATCGCTTGAAAGGGTAACCCTTTTCTCGGTAGGGTTACACTTTCAAAACCATCTATTTCCTTGTTACAAATACCGGTTAAATTTTCTGATGGGTAGTCATCTTGAAAGGATTGGGTTGAAGGAGGAAATGACAATTTTTTTATTTTTGAGCTGTTATCTATATCCGGATTAGCAAGCAGAGCCATCTGAGACGTTTTTTCACCATTCTAACAGTTTGCTATGATCTGCGCTTCTGTGAGTAGTATTTGCGATTCTCGACAGTCAAGCCACAAAAAAAGGAAAAAAATATCATGTTTTTTTTATAGGATAGTTGATCCTGTTTTTTGTACTTTTAAAATTCCCTTCGAAATACACATATTTCAAGAGGTTTCTTATAGACTCGTTCCAGCCCCAGCTGGGCTGTCAAGCTTTTTCCTACCAGTGTGTTGGCTATGTGTTATAACTTTATAACTATTCCTTCCAATTGCTCTTTGTCGATCCGGAGCACTGTAGAGAAATTTATATCTCTCTGCAGTGATCTGGAGCTATTATCAAGCCAGCTAATTGCTTTGTGTGATATACACAAACCGAGTTTGGACACTTTTATAAAACCACGTTTGGCATGTTGTTAACAAGCATTATTCATAATTTACAAATTTACAACTTTTCAAATAGGGATAAATTCTTTTACTAGACAGTGAAAACAGACAGAGTTTATCTGCTGATGATGATCACTGTTTATGTGATCGAAATATTCAGAGATTTTTTCATTGTTTTCACTGTCTAGTTAGAGGGTTAATCCCTATTTGATCTTCGAAAATAATTTAAAGATTTTGTCATTGTTTTCACTGTCTAGTTAGAGGGTTAATCCCTATTTGGTCTTCGAAAATAATTATTCATAATTATACCCATGAACATAGGATAATTAAAATCTTTTGCTTGTCTTCCCCTTCTTTCTTTAGTCGGTCAGTGCCCATGCTTTTGCACCATATCTAGCTACCCTTGACATAAACCATATCACTACCCCCGATTACCCATTGCTGCTGCCTTGAATACCCTTTGCCTTGACCTCACACGGATACTTTTGCTCTCTTGCACATTCCTAAATTGAGTGAAACCACTTGTGCTTTCGCAACAAGACTTACTACATCTTCACTGCACCTTCCATTCTTACTAAAACTAAATAAAAAAAAAGTTTTTTTTTAACTGAAAGTAAGAAGAAGGGGCTGTCCCCTCCACAACGCCTCGCTCTTTACGCTAAAGTTTGACTCTTTCTCACAACCCAATTTTTTCAAACAATAAAAAACTTTAGCGTAAAGAGCAAGGCGTTGAGGAGGGGACATCCTCTTTCATATACGGAATAATTTCTGTTCGTTTTAAGTTTTAATGTCGCTCCTTACTTTCAGTTAAAAAAAAACTCGTGTTTTTTTATTTAATTTCTGAACGTTTTTCAATTAATGTAGCTTTGAATTTGGTTCACCGTACATGAATAATTAAGATGTAATTTGCATATTAATTTTACTTTTTTTGGCTAAATGGCTTTCTCAAAATTTTGATCTGACGTAACTTACGAAATAACTTACATAATGAACTTCTATATTCGTATATTTTCATTACGTAATTCAGGGGTTTTCCCCCTTGTCAATACCTTGCTCTTTACGCTAAAGTTCGAATTCTGTTCTAATTCTAAAAGAATGACCCCTGACTCACAAAGGCCGTTTGATTAGAATAGATAGTTTTTTTGAAAGTACTAAAAAAAATTTAACGTAAAGAGTGACGTATTGACTAGGGGGAGACCCCCTCATATACGTAATAGTTTCTGTTCGTTTTAAGTTTTAATGTTGCTCCTTACTTTCAGTTAAGAAAACTTGCTTTTTTTTATTTAATTTCTGATCGTTTTGTGTTAAATAATGCTGGGAAATCCGGCCCCCCTCATAGAAATGACCCTTCCCCCATGACAATATCCTCCATGCATAGATCCTCCCACGTAGCCCCCTCCAGCGACCCCCCCCCCTCCGCACCAGAAAAAATATCTCCTGAAAACGTCTGCATACTTCCAAATAACAAATACTATGTGTAAATAATGGGAAAAGCTCATAACTTGCAGCCCTTCCCCCAGGAACTGTGGGGGATAAGTCATTCTCAAAGACATATTTATTAGGTTTTCGACTGTGCTGAACAAAATGGCTATCTCAAAATCTTGATCGGGTGACTTTGGGAAGAAATGAGCGTGGGAGGGGACCTAGTTGCCCTCCAATTTTTTGGTCAATTAAAAAGGGCGCTAGAACTTTTGATTTCCATTCGAATGAGCCCTCTCGCAATATTATATGAGCACTGGATCGATACGATCACCCCTGGAAAAAAAAAAAAAAAAATAAACAGGCATCCCTGATCTTTCTTCTGGCAAAAAACGCAAAATTCCACATTTTTGCTGATAGGAACTTGAAACCTCTACAGTAGGGTTCTCTGATACGCTGAATATGATGGTCTAATTTTCATTAAGATTCCATCATTTTAGGGGTAGTTTCCCCTTTTTTTCGAAAATAAGGCACATTTTTTCAGGCTCATAACTTTTGATGGGTAAGATTAAACTCGATGAAACTTAAATATTTGAGTTTAAAATCAGCATAAAAATCCGATTCTTTTGATGTATCTACTGGTATCAAAATTCCGTTTTTTAGAGTTTTGTTTACTATTGGTATTTGGTGGTGATTAGGGGAGGTGGGTGCAAAAATCGACGAATTATATGTACAATATGTTCAATAATTTCGGAGACCACACTGCCTTTCCATGACGATAAAATAAAAGTCCAAAATAGGGATAAAATCCTTTTTAATAGACAATGTATAGAAAATTCACAAAAAATACCAGATATTTCGGTCACATATACAGTGACCGTCATCAGTAGTAAAACTTTTTGTTTTACTACTAATGACGTAGTTTTACTACTGATATTTACTACTGACGTAGTTTTACTACGTAGTTTTACTACTGACAAATTATATGTACAATATGTTCAATAATTTCGGAGACCACACTGCCTTTCCATGACGATAAAATAAAAGTCCAAAATAGGGATAAAATCCTTTTTAATAGACAATGTATAGAAAATTCACAAAAAATACCAGATATTTCGGTCACATATACAGTGACCGTCATCAGTAGTAAAACTTTTTGTTTTACTACTGATGACGTAGTTTTACTACTGATAACGGTCACTGTATATGTGACCGAAATATCTGGTATTTTTTGTGAATTTTCTATACACTGTCTGTTAAAAAAGATTTTATCAATCTGTTCAATTGTAGGAAAAATCATAAAGCTTTTGAGATATCAAGGGGAGGGGGTAGTAGTGATGACAAAGCCCTCACTTGCCTGTTTCTTCAATTACTATAAAATATTCCGGCACTGGTGCATTATAAATAATACCACGCTATAAACTGTACAAGGAAACCAGACATGGAAACCTGTCAAACGGATATTTGCTATCTAAATTGACTGCAAAGCGTGATTTCTCATTTGCGTTTACAATATTTAAACTGTTGTTTTTTGGGGTTTAAGGGGGGAAGATATCTAGGTTAGGTATTTAATATATGGTATGCTTTACCCCTCCCCCCCCCCCCAATGTAAAAATATATAGCCCAACTTTGTTTCTAAACTATTATATATTCATCCTATTTTATTTCATTAGCATTAACCAAACTTGACTTCTTTCGTGTGTTATATATAATGCACCAGTACCAATATTTCTTATTATATGAATTAATTGAAAGTCCTAGCTTCGCGCCTTGTTTTTTTTACTATTATTGGCACGCTTGCACTTCTCTAAAATGTTCCGAAATCGCCTGCATATTAAAAGTCAGATAGGATGACATCTTAAATTCGTTGCCATCGCAATCCTACTTGTACTAAATTGATAAACTTTAATAAAACCTTTTCGTATACTGACGGATGGTCTGCGTTGCGCAGGTACCGATCTCCTGATTCACTGCCTTCGGCCGCGAGTGCAATACATGGTTGAGAGCAAATCAGCCAACGCTTCCCGTGTTTTCCCCCAGACTTCTCAAGGAACCCGTTTAAAGCTTAGTGGACTCTGGCTGAGCTTACAGGTCAAACCATTGTCCCCCGTACAGAACCAAATAACCAGCGACACCAGGACCCAAACCCCTGAGAACAGGGGTTTGGGTTTAAACCCCTGTTCTCAAGTCCAGTGTGCCTTCCATAAATGTATGGTGGGTTTATATATTTAGGCAGTTTTGGCTTGACTTCAAGTACTTTCCCCTCCAAAAAATTAAATAATACCCCCTTCGAAAGAAGTTTCCGACTACATCCGTGGCAGAAGAATAGAGCGAGAGGCGGTTAAAGAAATTAATTTTGAGTCGACACTTGCAATTTGCCCTTTTGGAAAATAGTTCAAGCTTCAAAAGTGTACTTCTAAAACATTGTTGCCGCCCCGGCCTAACCTCCAAGATGTTGGCAAATTTAGGTAGCAAAGTCAGATTTTCATATAATTTCAAGTTTTATTAACGAAGTACTATTGCTTGGCCATTTTCTTCTGAAAAGAGGTGCGTGTTCTTTAATTATTAACCAAGATCCAATAAAACTGTTGTTGAAAATAATCAATAGAGATATGAAGCTACGACAGGACAAAATTAAATATTAACTAAGGCAGGAGTTTACGATACTAAAGGGCAAAGAAACTAAGATCCACAAAAACTGTTTATGGTGAATAAGATCAATAGAGAGATGAAATTACGAAATGACAACATTAAATATTAATGATGAAGGGACAGAATATGACCTGCGCCCAGGCCATAGCCAAACATTATAAATTCTTGAAGAAGCGAAGCACGGAAAAAAAGAAATCTGATTGCTTGAATTGGTTAAGTGGAAACTTAAAGTACATTCCAACTTTGGAAAAAAGTTAGTAATATTTAATAAATATTTAGTTTTTCGTCCTAGGTGAGAGTAAATTAAATCTTCAAAAATTTTGTTTAGCATTAAATTTCAGCATTCAGTATTAAATTTTGCAATGCATTTTTATGAAAACGGTGCATTAGTATCTTTAGTGCATTAACTTCTGCACAATCATCACCAAATTAGGGGAATTGGATCAAAATTACCAAATTTATAAGAATAAATGAGTATTAATCCATTAACCCTCATATTTTTTCACATTGTCTTCATTATCCATTAAAATTACTCATATTTTAATAAACATTATAATGCGTATTAGGGCATTAGTTAATAAACCAGGTTCACAGTTAATTCGTATTACATTTGAAATGAATGTGTATTAAGTTAAAATCTCCACTAGGAACATGCTCTTTGACAACCATGTATATATCTTGGAAAAACGAAAATTTTGTTTAAAAAAAAGTAGATGGATTATGGCACCAGGCAGCTTAAGAAAGGTATTAATTAAAAAAAAACACATAAAATATTTCCGAGGGAAGCAAAGAGCGAAGTTGAAACTTAAAACGGACAAAAATTATCACTTCACAGACTATTTAATATATATTAAAATAACTAGTACAAATAAACCAACTAATTATGTTTCCCTATGCTTTTATGATTATACAAAACTAGCGCTTTACTGAAAACACAAAAGTCAAATATAAAAAACAGAATTATTGATTTAATAGTCAAAAGTGAGTATGTAGCCTGGCAACACTAAACGAATCTATAATGTTTTTCATAGTCCTACACCAGTTGTGACATTAGTAACTTTCAGTATACAATTAAAATTATCTTAAAAATACAAGAATAAAACTAAATATATCTTAATAACCGCGAAGTAATTGAACAGCATACAGAAATATTGGACTGATTTATCAAGCAGCATTTTGCTCTCACCAGCTATAATACCAATAATGGGTAATATACAATCTTAAATTGTAATAAATATGCTTTAGTATCACTTGAAATGAAGATCAAATAAGACATAATGTGAACTCTGGAAATCCGATTATTTATCACTATGCAAGAGTGAATTTCAAGCTATAATACAAATTCTAAAGCTTGTCTGTAGTCCTAATGTTGTCAAGGTAGCCTAACTTTCTACTTGTGTACAAACTAACCATGACCTGTCCTTTTAAAAACCAGTACAAGAGCCAGTCATTCAACTGAGGCATTGTAGAGAAGTAATACCAAATCAAACGTAAAAAAATAAAGAACATCCTAAAATGGATTGTTGCTTTATCTTAAAAGGGATTGATAATATTTTGAATCTATCAAAGGTTTCCTTAATTGGTTTGCTTTTACTGTACCAAATATCCTATATTATTTTGTATTTTCAGTAAAGCGCTAGTTTTGAATAATTATAAAAGCGTAGGGAAACATAATTAATTGGTTTATTTGTACTAGTTATATTAATATATATTAAATAGGCTGTGAAGTAATAGTTTTTTTCGTTTTAAGTTTTAACTGTGTTCTTTGCTTCCCTCGGAAAAACTTTGTTTTTTTAAATTAATCTTTGTTCGTATTTGATTAAAATTTAATGCAGAAACAACGCTGCCATGATCTTGTTTATCTACACGGAACAATGCATGCTCGTTTTAAGTTTTAATGTCACTTCTTAGTTTCAGTTGAAAACGTATTTTTAATATAATTCTAATTATCACCGTTCTAGGGGAGATAGGACAGCTCTAAAAAATGCTGCAAATAACCTTGACAGCTAAGACAAATTTTAGTATATAACATAAAGTTCATCATCCATACTTCACAAAACAATACATGTTTTTTAGGAATGTTTGTTTTTCGATGAGCAAAAAGCTGTTTTTACTCGGCCGACTTCCCCTGAAAAAGCCATAATGAAGACAGCGCTTTATAAATCACCTACTGACTAGCATAAACTAGAGGGCTTCTGTAACAAAAGAAAGCCGTTTAAGGGCTGATTTAAAAGCTTGTATTTATACTTAATCGCTTTTTATAAATTTGACTTGATAGCACATTCCCACAAAGTGCACTTTCGGTTGTTTCCCCAACTTTTTTAAATGAAACAAGTGCCTTTACCAATGAAATGACCAAAAAAGGTGATCTCAAAACCTAGGCAAGAGCAAAAACTAAGGGTGTGGATGGTAAAATTGATAAAAAGCACGTAGATATGAGTAGTAGGTTTAAAATCTGCCTTCCCGGGACATGCATTAAAAATGAGTGCCATTAAACATCACTTCTTAAAGTTCTGCTAACCCAATAGCCCCAAACTGTAAAAAAAAAATCGTTGGAGACTCAACAAAACTGTTTGTAATGTTTATCAACAACAAAATTGGAATTTCAATAGCTGAAATTGAATATTGAAGACCATTTTGGAATTGCATGGCCATAATTGAATTTCCAATTTGTTGAGAAACAAAAATGTTGAATTTTAAGATCCCTATTGGATATCCATCTTGTTTGCTGGATTTCCCGTTCTTTTATTGGATTTCCATCACTTGCGTTGTTCAATTTCCTAGGTCTACAGTCTAATATCTAGTTCTCAGGATTCAGTTTCCCTTTCTTCTTTCTGAAGCATCAATAAATAAAAAAAATAATCTCATTTATTTTTACAAGAACAGAAAATTACAACAAAAAAAATTCTTTCAGATAATATGACACCTCTTAACGGCTGCATTTTATCATGGTAGATAGAAATCAGTAAATCAATGGCGTAGTAGCAGGCCGACAGAAGACACTTGAGTAAGAAACATCTTCCAATCAGGTAAACAGTGACACTCGGACCTGAAGTGAAGATCAAATCAAATCGAGACACGAATCCAGTCTTTTCTGAATACCTTCGACTTACTCATCAGATCTCATCAAATTGATATTGATATTGATATTGACCCTGTGCAATATCAATTTGCGGGGCCCCAATGGTTATTACTAAAGACCAGGAATCATGTTTATGTCATTCATTTAATGGAATATTATTGTGTAGGTGTTTTTACGGTCTTAAATGCGATTTCAGGGTAAGTTTTCGCCATACAGTATCAGGGATCGTTCTGTGCAATATTTCTATGCTGCACAGAGATGGGAGAACATTCGCAAGGCCTTATATTTTTAGGTTATGCCTACACTGAGACGCGGGTCACGTATGCAGCACAGTCCCTCCATGCGTGGCGTAGTCCCTCCAAGGCTTGACACAGTTCGGCCATGCTTGAAACACTTTCGCAACGCTAAGAACGCGCCAGCCTGTGTATCTGATTCTTGACAATCGAAAATCCCTTGGGCTTTATGGATAAAAAGGGTAGAAAGTAAAAATTTTGCCATTATATTTCCCATTAGAAACTATTCCATAGGAGGGCCATGTGATTTTCTTTTCCATTTCTTTTCTTAGGCTTCCAATTTGAATTGGAGGAAATGCTAAAGAAAGTATTGTCTGAGATGCGGTTAATTATCTTACCTCAAACTGATACACTGCCTTACAACCCCCCCCCCCCCAACCAGTAATATCAGCCTCTTCAAAGCGTTTGTTTTGGCTGTTCAATCTGCTCTCCATTGATCCACACACACATTCTTGTTCTGTTTATTACTGATCCGGCCAAGGAATGGTGCCAAGTTCATTTTGAACTATTGACTGCATAATTTTTGACAATTTCTTCGCAAACTAAATAGTATGCTAGTCAACATGCCGTACCTGCAGCTGTTACTGAGTTACTAGAAGCTACTGAAATTTTGAGATGAGCAGCATAAGCTAAAAGATTGTTTTTTTGCCAGGTATTGATTTTTAAGTAATTACTTAGTACATAGTTGTAAGGAGATGCTGATCTAAGATTGCTTACCAAAAGCATAGCCGAGGGGTCGCTCTCTCTCAGAAGTCATGTAGACCAGGTGGCGCGTGCCAAGCTTGGTGGAACTGTGCCACATACGTCGTGTTCTGAGATGTACACCAGGTGGCTAGTGCCAAGTGTGCAAACTGTGCCACATACGTGGCGTTGTGAGATCCACACCAGGTGGCGCATGCCAAAGGTGGTGGAACTGTGCGGCATACCTGGCGTTCCGAGATGTACTCCAGGTGGCGGGAAGTCAGCGCCCCCTTAAGCATAACATGCTCTACTATTCACTGGTTGACAAAGCTCAGGGGGAAAGCTTCAGGACAAGTTGGTTCTTTGAAATTTTTTTCGCAGAGGGGGGGGGATGAAAACAAGAAACCACTGGTGAATTATACGAAAAATAGGAAATAAAGAGTAAAATTGTAAAAAAAAACTTCCTTTGAGCAAGCCCACTTCAGGTTCTTCTTTCTAAACCTTCAAGATCTTGCAAGTTACATAGTTTTATAAGTACAATTATATTATGATCTAATTTAAATTTCACAAAGGAGGGAAAGGCTTCCTTTACTAGGCACACAAACTTGTACCAACTATCAAATAAAGTAGCTTGTAAAAGTGTTTGTTTAGTGTCACCTTGATTTGCTTGTGTACTCTCATTTGTCATTTCCGTGTCTAAAAGTACTTAATGTCAAAGTAGTAGGTTCGGAGGGTTATTTGTCGATTTTGCCGACAAAGCTTTTGAGCCCTAAGTTGATCTGAGTTAGCTGGCCACTACACTTCTTACATACGTCGGAATCGACATTGTGTAAATTAAGATACACAAGATTTTGACAAAATCCTTTAAGAATTTCGCAAGGGATCACCCACTTTCCGCCACTTGGTGTACATATCTGTGCACCATGTGCGTGCCGTAGTGCTGCCACACTTAGCACGATCCCTGCAGTGACTGGCATAGTTCATCCGCGCTTGGCACACTTTTGCCACACTTAGCACGTGCCACCTGGTGTACATGAATTCTAAAAGTCCAGTAACCTCTCGGGATTTTATTGATTGTTTCAAGATATTCTATACGGTGATTCGTAAACCTTAAAGGTGTATATTGCCTTTTGGTCTAAAAAACCTTCTAAGATATATTGAAAAATTTTCAAGGGAAAAATTGCAACAAAATCTTTGAAGGGTTTTGTCAAAATCCTATGGGTTCTAACTTTCCGGCCCTGTCCAGATTTCGCCCTATTTTCTACAAAACGCCAAATGCAGACCTGAATCCAAAATCCTATGGGTTCTAACTTTCCGGCCCTTCCCAGATTTCGCCCTATTTTCTACAAAACGCCAAATGCAGACCCGCTCTAGGGTAGCTTCACACTCAACCAGATACACAGCCTACCAAGAGCTTTTCTCGAATAATCTTGTCCTGTGTCTGATAATACTTTTTTTCTTTACAACCAGCTTTCATGCAAATGTTTTTAGCCGCTTTAAGATTTGGAACCATTTCCCATTGTAACCTATGACTAAGGTTATGGGTCTTGTGCAGAGCCGCTCAAAGGGGAGGGGGGCATCTGGGTCATCTGCCCTGGGTGCCGTAGTTTGAGGGTTTCACGTCTGAGGTTTGCCCAACTTGATCAAATTTTTCGCTTTGATTCGGCCTTTTTTTGCTTATATTTGGGTCGGGACGGGGTGCTGTAATTAATTTTGCCTTGGGCACCACCGACCCTAGGAACGGCTCTGGTCTTGAGTATTAAAGCTTATTTCCTATCATTGGATAGTTTTTCTTTACTAATGATCAACCACTTTATATTCCTATTTTCCCTCAGACAAGCCCCAAAAATTTGTATCCTCCTAAAGTTCGGGGCTATGACCAAGAGACTAGTATACCTGGCAGGAATTAAGCGTATTGAGTTAGGCGATATGAAGTTTATTGAAGGACTAACTAGGGATTGACCAGATAACGTTGACCACACATCATTAGGACAATTATGATTCCCCCTAAAAATTCTGCTTAGGACTATGCTAAAGGTTGCAAGAATGAGGTATTTATATAGTTGATCGAAAAAGAAGAGTACTCAAGAAAAATTCCCTGGGAGAAGGGCTGCTAATTAAAAAATTGTTATTTTTTTTTACCGTACTTGCTGACAATCAATCAATCAATCAATTTATTCAATTGATAAACACAACAGAATACACTTCAATATAAACTCCCCCGTAAGGCTCCATGGCCAGGAAAAAAACAGGGGAGAAACAAAAATGAAACAAATACATAAAAAAAAAACATTTTAAAAATAATACATTCACTCCTTTAAGAAACTCAACACAAGAGAAAAATAAATAAATAAATAAGAAAAAAAATCATAAAATACAATGATCCACATAAAAAAGGAGAAGGAAAAATCCAAAAAACAAAAACTAAGCAGGGGACTACCAAGCAATCAATTTATTCCGCGTGGACTACCCTATGATCAATCAATCAATCAATTTATTCAACCAATAAATTTACGATAAAAACACTGACCTGAAAAATGCATTTTTCGTGTTTTGAACCCGTTCCTTTAGATTCAAATTGCATTTTAGCTCTATTAGTTTAGTTAATGTAGCTAATTAGCAAAAAAATAATCCTTTTTTCTGTATTTTAGGTGGTGATGCGGGGTACTTCGGATTGTGGGACGTTTGCAGCAACAACTACCTTCTTGGTGATGCCAGCTGCAGAGCTGGTGCTGCTCAATATAGACTATCCTGTAAGTTTTGTCTCTTTTTTCTCTTTCTTTTCATTTACCGGAAAAAACAATAATAAAAATGTATCTGGGATTTTTCTTTTGGCAAAAAATAAATTAGTACAAAATTTCACGTTTTGTAGATAGGAGATTGAAACCTCTACAGTAAGGGTCTCTGAACTTGATGGTTTGATTTTCATTAATATTGCTTGACCTTTTTGGGGTGCCCCCCCCCCATTTTTCCCCAAAAATACAAATTTTCTCAGGCTCGTAGCTTTTGCTGTGTAAGAATTAAACTTAATGAATTTTATATATTTGGAATCAGCGTAAAAAGCCAATTCTTTTAACATATTATTTGTTATCAAAAATTTTTCTTTTAGAGTTTCGGTTACTATTGGGCCGAGCTGCTCCTCACTTATGGTTCATTACCACAAACCGTTTGATTTTCTTAAGCGGTCAATAGTTATTTACTTAAAATTTCAGCATTGTAAACACAATTAGTAACAGTATTTGTAGTAGTAGTAGTAATAGTAATAGTACTAGTAGTAATAGTAGTAGTGGTAGTAGGCTATCAGTAGTAGTAGTAGTAATAGTAGTGATAGTAGTAGTAGTATTAGTAGTAGCAGAAGTAGTAGTAGTAGCAGTAGTTGTAGTAGAAGTATTTATAGTAGCAGTAGTAGTAGTCGCTAATTAGCGACTGTGTTTGAGCTTTTTATTTTGAGCTATATGATTTATCCTTGCCCTTAGTTTTATTTTTTCTGTTTGCTTTATCTCATATTCTATTTGAAAATGTTCATTATTTACTAGTAGACTTTTATTCATTTCTAGGTTAAATAATGCAATAGCTTGAATAAACGTTGAAGGTGCCTTTTTTCTATCCAGTTAATTATTTTTATTTTCTCTATTATTTTTTTCTTCTGTTGTGATAGCTTCATATAATCTTTTCATTGTGGGGTATTTCATTCTAAGGAATCTTAGAGATAAGTCTATAAAGGATTAGGACCTTTTCCCTCAAACTCTTGTTTTGTAACAAATGATGCTCCAGTGCCCCACTAGCGGCGAAGAAAATAAAATAAAAAAAGGAGACATCACTGCTTCCCATGGGGGAACGTGATTATCCTTGTTGTTCTAGATGGGGGAATGTAATTATCATAATCTGAGTTTTCAACTATGGCGTTTCCAATGGTGCACTTTTCATTTCGATGCGAAACCATTTTATCTAGGCCTAGCTTCAGGCTATTTTTTGAAATTATTTTCACGGAACTTTCTTTATTAGTTTAATTGAAATAATAATTACCATTTCTGAATCCGTTTGAGATGGCGATTCTTCCTCACTTTACAGTTTCTTCAAAATACGAGTTTTCTCGAGTTTGTTCTTTATTATGTGTAAGCATGCTGCAGCCACGATAGTATTTATTTTCCAGTTGGTTTTTCTTGACCACTCTTTTGGTTCTTTTTTTCCATATTTTTGCAGATCAAAGCTGCATAGTAAATAATTTACATATTAACAAATTAAACAAGTGAAAATATTAAAAAAACGGGTATAATATTGTAAACCAGTTTTTTTTATATTTTCAATTTGTTTAATTTCTAAGACAGCGTCGTGGCCTGAAGAAGTAGTTAATACATATTTGATGTCGCTTATTTATTCAGTAAACTTCATGTTGCATAAACTACGTTCCAGCTTCGGCAAAAGTTGAAAATATTTAATAAGAAATCAATTTTTCGTTCCAGGTGAGAGCGAGTTAACTGCTAGAACGATCGAAAATTAACTTCGTATTAAATTTTGCAATACATTTTTGTGAATACTGTTAACTAGCATGCATAGTGTAATAACTTCTGCACAATTATCACCAAACTGGGAAAAATAGAGGCAAATGACCAAATATATGAGAATTCATGAGTACTAGGGCATTAACACTAGGTCATTATAATTAATGAGTACTAGGTAATGAGTATTAGTTTATTATATTTTACTCATTACTCATTAAATTACGCGTGTATTAAGGGTTTAGTTAATAAATCGTTCATAGTTTGTAGTTAATTCGTAGTAAATTTGAGGTATACAGATATTGAATGAAATTTCCGCCTAAAATGTACCCATAGATCCTACCCAGTCGTTCCCTATTCCTTTATATGGAATGTAATTTCATCAGGGCAGGAAGCAAGCTCTTCCGCTGTTCCTGGTACAGTCATCTGGCAGGTGATAGGGTCGGGACGGCCTGCCTGAATTGGGTTGTATTTGTTTTTGCACTTCTACGCCAAAACCACTAAAAACAGCTCAAGTGAACCAAGCGCCACTTCCGAAAGCTAAAGGCCCGAGCTCCTTACGACCAAAAAGGCCACGCAGCGAGGTTTTTGCTATATATATATACATATATATATATACATATATATATATTTATATATATATATATATATATATATATATATATATATATATATATATATATATATATATATATATATATATATATATATATATATATATATATATATATATATATATATATATATATATATATATATATATATATATATATATATATATATATTTATATATATATATATATATATATATATATATATATATATTTATATATTATATATATCTATATATTTATATATCTATATATATATATATTATATATATATATATATATATATATATATATATATATATATATATATTTATATATCTATATATATATATATATATATATATATATATATATATATATATATATATATATATATATATATATATATATATATATATATATATATATATATATATATATATATATATATATATATATATATATATATATATATATATATATATATATATATATATATATATATATATATATATATATATATATATATATATATATATATATATATATATATATATATATATATATATATATATATATATATATATATATATATATATATATATATATATATATATATATATATATATATATATATATATATATATATATATATATATATATATATATATATATATATATATATATATGTATATATATATGACCTCTCGGCCCGCGGCCGGCTTCTACATATGGATTCTCATTGTCGCTTGTCTTCTAACCGCAGACAATTTGAGACAATTTACTGTCTTTTCATACGGCTGCAAAGATATTTGAAAAGACTTCTTTTGAAGGTTATGATATGTTGTAATCCCTTGTTAAAATATATACGAATATTTTTGCAATTACCAGTTTTTTGCTCTTTACGCAATTCAATATCTTTTCATACTGAGGTCTTTTCAAAGATATTTGATTATTAAAGCAATTCCAATTTTTAACAAAAATTTCTACTAAGCTTCAAATTTTTGGTTTTCTTTATTAAGGTTTTTGAATTGTTGTAATCCTTTTTTAACAAGCCGCCGGGCCCCGTCACTCGGCACGCGACAGGCTTCTATATATGGATTCTCTGTGTCGCTTGTCTTCTAACCGTAGACAATTTGAGACAATATACTGTCATTTCATACTGCGGTCTTTTCAGAGATATTTGATTATTAAAGCAAGTCCGATTTCTGTAACTCCTATTATCTACTAAGCTTCAAACTTTTGGTTTTCCTTTTTAAGGTTTTTGAACTGTTGTAATGCCTTGTTAAATATATATAAAAATGATTTTGCAATTACCAGTTTTTTGCTCTTTAAGCAATTTAATGTCTTTTCATACTGTTGTCTTCTCAAAGATATTTGATTATTCAAGCAAGTCCAAGTTCTAACAAAGATTCCTACTACGCTTCAAACTTTTGTTTTTTTTAAAGGTTTTTTAATTGTTGTAAACCCTTGTTAAAATACAAAAAAAAAATATTTTTGTAATTGCCAAGTTTTTTTGCTCTTTGCGCAATTTAATGTCTTTTCATACTGCAGTCTTTTCAAAGATATTTGATTATTGAATCAAGTCCGATTTCTAACAAAGATTTCTACTAACCTTCAAACTTTTGATTTTCTTTTTTGAGGTTTTGAATTGTTGTAATGCCTTGTTAAAATATATACAAATATATTTGCAATTACCAGTTTTTTGCTCTTTAAGCAATTTAATGTAATTTTTTCCATGCATGAAAATCTTCATTTTTTTCACATAAATGAGACAAGTGTGACAACAACATTATAATGCCGATGTATATAAAAATTACGTCACTTACATAATTTTTTTTCCAAAACTAAGGCTCTTAAAAAATTTCCTCAAACTTCTGATCTATCTAGATCTTTTTTTAGGCTAAAATATCCCAGGATGCCAATTTTCTCGAAGAAATATGGAACTGTTTTCGAGAAAAAATACATACATAAACATATATTGTTGCTCCTTTATAAACATAGCATATTATATATATATATATATATATATATATATATATATATATATATATATATATATATATATATATATATATATATATATATATATATATATATATATATATATATATATATATATATATATATATATATATGTATATAGGCTATATATATATATATATATATATATATATATATATATATATATATATGTGTGTGTGTATGTGTGTGCATGTTCTGTGTGTTGTGTGCGTGTATGTATATATACACCCTTTCATTTTTGTCACAACGTTATGTGTTTTATCAAGAGTTTCTGGACCCAAATATTTTAAAATTTTTTTGCTAAAATTGTTTGATTTATTTTGCTATCTCGAAAATTTTATTTCAGGTTAACGTAAAATCACAGGAAACAAATTTGGCAGATCTTTTTTTATAATATTTATTCACATTATTTATACAGAACAGGCAGTGTGCTCTTCAGGTAATAAATTTTAGAAAAACTATGTCTTAATTAATTTGTAATTTTAGAAAAACTAAGTTAAACTAAAAACTAAGTTAATATTCAGTTATTCATCGAATATTAGCCAATTTTAAATTAATGGTCGTTTTAAACCTTTTTGCGTCTTTGATGTTGTTCGTTTTCACAATTTTTTTTGCTCTTTTTTGTGCGTTTTTTTTATTTATTTATTTTTTAATCCCAAATGTGAATTGTATCAGTCTGGGCTTGGTACTATATATTCGTTTGGCAATAAAGTGGCTCTGGTGTTTTTAAGGTAACGTACTATAGCGTACGGTACTTACGGTAATATTACGGTAATATATTCGGCAGATAAATGCAGGTGTCCAAAACCGAAAAATTGAAAAGTAAGGCTTAAAATAAGAAAGGCAAGGTCATATTAACTCCATTAAAAATACAGGGGCATAACATTTTATATTGTCTACCCGTAGGCCTAATCGACCTCCTCTCAGCTAAGAAAACATTTATATGTGAAGAGAATTGCAAAATGTTTGTCTATCCGCTACATTTTTTGTTTCATTTTAATGCTCTATTTAGCTGCAGACGTAATGTTTTACTAATTTTTTTTGCTGCCTTTTTATGAGCTGTGAATTCGTTTATTCCTATTCAATTACCGTGAAAAATGCAATGTTGCAATAGTAGAAGAAAAATGTAATGCTCTTAACCTTTCATTCTTACACTCTGGTCGAATAAAAAGTAGGGAGCGGGAGGGGTTTAAATCAGCTGACACGACAGAAATGAGTGGGAAAACTCAAGTTAAGTCTGGATTAAAGTCTAAGGAAATCCCAGGATTGAATCGTCAAGAATACCCACCTCTTGTCTATTTACAGAAAAAATAAGGTTGTTCTTCCAGAGTTTCAGTTTAGATGGAGAAAATGATGTCATGACTTATCGAAAAATCTTTGAACTCTTAAAGCCACTGAATTACGGCCTCTGAATGCAGAAATACGAACCAAACTTTGTAAATCCGCTTGCTGAATGGCCTGCTAGCTATGTCTCGGATTCAGAGATGTAAAATAGCTTATAATAGAAAAAGAGAAAATGCTAAAAATTTAATTTTCCTTAAAATTTAATGACATCAGTACACTTTCAACTTAATTTGGTTTAGAGTTACTTGTTGATTTTCAGCCAATCTGCTCCCTACATTCGAAATCCAAAAAAAATTTCAAAGGAAAAAATGGGAGGCCAATATTCGTCTCGGTGGTAAAAAAAATATCTTCTGTTTTCCACAGTGTAGTGCTAAAAAAACCTTCAATTCATCTACCGTCTTTACTAATAATACTGCCTAGGTAAGTGAAGCTATCCACTTCATCAATCTTCTTGTTACCCAAGATCGCCTCTTAACCTTTATTTATTCCTAGTGTCAGTGATTTGGTTTTCTTTACATTAATTTTCCAATCTTTTCTTTTACCTTTGAATCTCAACACGTCCAAAATATGATTCATTTTTCAGTATAATCTAAGCCTAGGAGTTTTACTTTCCAATTTGCTTCCATACTCTCCCATAGTCTCTGCCGTTTTCCTTAGGACGAAGTCCATCGAAATGATTCATGTAAATGGGAATAAAACGCAACCTTGCTTAACTCCTGATTCAATACAAAAACAGTTACTAATCTAATTTCCTAAGCATATCTTAGCACTTAGCCTAACCGAAGCACTAGTCACTTTAGTGTCTTTGTCTGGTATACCATACAAGGATAGGACTTTCACTAAAGCTCTTCTATTGGCTGAATCAAACACTTGTTCATAATAAAACAGAATACTAATTTGTTGATGATGCAGACACTTCTCACTTATTAATCGAAAAGTGAAAATTCGGTGACGCATCCTCCACCCTTCCTAAGACTACATTGTCCTTCTCTTAGAGCTTTATTTGCAGCATCTCTAAGTCTGAAGAGTATCATTATATTAAGTAATTTGCTTCCTATGAACACCATTCTAATGCCTCAATATTTACCACACTCACTCTTGTCACCTTTATTATATTAAATAAAAAAATAAGTTTTTTTAACTGAAAGTAAGGAGCGACATTAAAACTTAAAACGAACAGAAATTATTCCGTATTTGAAAGGGGCTGTCCCCTCCTCAACGCCTTGCTCTTTACGCTAAAATTTGACTTTCTCACAACTCTATTTTTTTTAAACAATAAAAAACTTTAGCGTAAAGAGTGAGGCGTTTAGGAGGGGACAGCCTCTTTCGTTTACAGAATAATTTCTGTTTGTTTTAAGCTTTATTGTCGCTCCTTACTTTCAGTTAAAAAAATGGTTTTTTTATTTAATTTGTGAATGTTTTTGAATAAATGCAGGTTTTGATCTTATCCCGTATATGAAAGGGGCGGTCCTCTCCTCAACGCCTCGCTCTTTACGCTAAAGTTTTTTATTGCTTAGAAAAAATAGAGTTGTGAGAAAGTCAAACTTTAGCGTAAAGAGCAAGGCGTTGAAGAGGCGGACAGCCCCTTTCATATACGGAATAATATCTGTTCGTTTGGAATTTTAATGTTGCTCCTTACTTTCAGTTGAAAAAACTTGTTTTTTTAATTAATTTTTGAACTTTTTTGAATAAATGCAGGTTTTGATCTTATCCCGTATATGAAAGGGGCTGTCCCCTCCTCAACACCTCGCTCTTTACGCTAAAGTATTCTATTGTTTAAAAAAAGTAGAGTTGTGAGAAATTCAAACTTTAGCGTAAAGAGCAAGGCGTTGAGGAGGGGACAGCCCCTTTCATATACGTAGTAATTTCTGTTCGTTTTAATTTTTAATGTCGCTCCTTACTTTCAGTTAAAAAAAACTTGTTTTTTTTATTTAATTTTTGAACGTTTTTGAATAAATGCAGGTTTTGATCTTGGCTCACCGTACAAGAATAATTAAAACAAAATTTGCATATTAATTTACTTTTATTTGGTTAAATGGCTTTCTCGAAACTTGTTTCATTTTATTTACGAACGTTTTTATTAGTAATAAATATACGTAACTTACGAATTAACTTACGTAACGAACTTCTATATTCATATATTTTTAATACGTATATTAGGGGGTTCGCCCCCCAGTCAATATCTTGCTCTTTAAGCGAAAGTTCAAATATTGTTCCAAGTCTTAAAAAATGACCGCTTAATCACAGAGGCCGTTAATTAGAATAAATAGCTCTTATGAAAGTACTAAAAAATCTTTGGCTTAAAGAGTGAGGTATTGACTAGGGGTGAACCCAATCATATATGTAATATTTTCTGTTCGTTTAAAGTTTTGATGTTGCTGCTGTTGCAGTTGAAAAACTGGTTTTTTTTATATTTAATTTCTGATTTTTTTTTAAATAGTGCTGGGAAGTCCGGCGTCCCCTTCATAGCAATGTC
The DNA here is from genome assembly GCF_049724085.1 of Artemia sp. Qi Xiang Cuo. Classification (NCBI taxonomy): domain Eukaryota; kingdom Metazoa; phylum Arthropoda; class Branchiopoda; order Anostraca; family Artemiidae; genus Artemia; species Artemia sp. Qi Xiang Cuo. Next base: position 53,577,038 of record NC_142806.1, on the reverse strand, counting down.
CCTTCCCCCATGAAAACTTCCTTCATGGAAAGATCCTCCTACATAACCCCCGACCCCAGGCACGTACGCAGAATTTTTTTTCGGGGGGGGGGGGGCAATTTGTTTTGGGGGGGGGGGCAATTTGTTTCGGGGGGGGGGGCCAAATCCTTCAAACCCATTATTCTGTGAGAAAAATCAGAAAATTATGGGAAAATGAAAAAAATTGTGAGATTTCGGGGGGCGGGGGCCTGGGCCCGGAGGCCCCCCCCTGCGTACGTCCCCGCCCGACCCCCCCCCCCCACTACCAGTAAAAATCTCCCCTGAAAACGTCTGTACTGTATACTTCCCAATAACCAATACTATATGGTAACATCGGGTAAAATTCATAACTTTCAGCCCTCCTCCCGGGAACTTCGGGGGATTAAGTCATCCTAAAAGACATACTTATAATATTTTTCGAACATGCTGAACAAAATGGCTATCTAAAAATTTTGATCAGGAGGCTTTGGGAAAATAGATGAGCGTAGGAGGGGGCCGAGTTGCCCTCAATTTTTTTGATCACTTAAAAATGCCACTATAAATTTTAGTATCCGTTTTATTGAGTCCTCAGGCGATATTCGAAGACTATTCGGTAGATATGATTAACCCTGGGAAAAAAAAGAAAAAAAAACAACAAATAAACACGCATCCGTGATTTTTCTTCTGGCAAAAAATAGAAAATTCAACATTTTTTTAGATAGGAGCTTACAACCTTTACAATGGGGTGATCTGATATGCTGAATATGATGGTGTGATTTTCATTAAGGTTCTATGACTGTTAGGGGGTCTTTCCACCTTTTTTCGAAAATCAGCCAAATTTTCTCAGGCGGATCACTTTTGATAGGTAGGATCAAACTTGATGAAACTTATATATTTGAAATCAGCATTAAAATCCGATTCTTTTGATGTATCTATTTGTATCGAAATACCGTTTTCTCGAGTTCCGTTTACCATTGAGCCAGGTCCCAGTAACCAATACTATATGTTAACATTGGGTAGAGTTCATAACTTTCAGCCCTTCTCCAGGGGGCTTCGACGGATTAAGTCATCCTAAAAGACATAGTTATAAAACTTTTGACCTTGCTGAACAAAATGGGTATCTCAAATTTTTGATCGGATGACTTGATGGGGTAAAATTGACCTTGAGATGGGGCCTAGTTGGCCTCCATTTTTTTTGGTCTCTTAAATGGGGCACTAGAACTTCCGTTCGAATTACCCCTCCCATGATATTCTACGACCAATTGTTCGATAAGTTCAACCCTGGGAAAAAGAAAAAAAAACAAAAAAACAAATGAACACGCATCCGTGATCTTTCTTCCGGCAAAAAATGCAAAATTCTACATTTTTGTAGATAGGAGCTTGAAAACTATGCAGCGAGGTTTTCTGATACTTTGAACATGATAATGTAATTTTCACTTAGGTTCTATAATTTTTAAGGGGTCTTTTCTACTTTATTTAAAAATCAGGCAAATTTTCTCTTGCGCGTAGCTTTTAGTATATGGAACGAAAGTCGACGAAATCTATATATTTGAAATCAGAATAAATTTCCAATTCTTTTGATGTGCCTGTTGGTATCAAAATTTCGTGTTTTAGAGTTTCGGTTACTATTGAGCCGGGTCGCTCCTTACTTACAGTTCGTTACCACGAACTGTTTGAAAGGAGTTTAACTAAAGTATTCCTTATGTCGCTAGGTACTTCCCCTTTTAAAAGAAAATCCAATTCGTAATTTTTAGTAATTTACCTCTAACTCAACAACCACCATATTTTAAAAACTCGTTTATCACACTATCAGCACCCGGAGACTTATTATTTTTTAACACTTTTAGTATTGTCTCTAATTCTTCCTCGCAAAATAAATCTTCCTTCACTTCCAAATTGTCAAAAACTTTTTTATTCTTCTCTAAATCATTTCCTTTAACTTTATATCTCGGCTAAGCAAATTCTTAAAACGTTCCGCTCATCTCTCTTTAAATCTTTTCTTATCACTCAAATTGTCCCGATTCCTATCTTTAACTTGAGCAAGTCCAGATCGACTATTCCCTCTCAGTTCTATAACATGCCGTTACCATATTTTACGAGTATGTCGTTTGGCTGCATCTTCTAGATACTCAGCAATTTTATCTGTAATCTACTTTCCTTACATTTCTCTTATTATTATATGATCTATTACTCAACTACTTTTTGTTCAAGCTCCTCGTCTTTCCTACCAAACTTAAACGTTATCTCTGATATTCTTAGCTGTGTTTCTGTCTTTTCTCCCTAAGACACCATCTGCTACTTCACAAACAATTTTTCTAAAACTATTCCCTCCATCTTCTTCATTGTCTACTTTTAGACTCTTATGTTTAATATTCAACTGTTCTTGGAAAGTTATAATCAAAGTCTCATCCTAACAACGTCATAACCTCCGGGAAGGTAGTTACCATTCCTAAATTTCAGCTTCAAATTAATCCTAGACACTTTTAGATGGTGATATCCATTTTTAATATCAATAACAGCATTTCTGTATTCCCTACTACCTTGTATCGTTCCTGCCAGTCTTCGGTTTTAAAACCACATAAGCAATAAGGTAGGACTTATCATCATGCAAGCACCATATTAACTTATGGGTCATTTGACCATATACTGTATTAGTTAAAACTTTGCTAAGCCTACAAAATTGCAGTAGTCTTTAATCGTTGCTATTTTCCTTTCCAACACCAAATTTACATAGGCTACGAAACCATCTATCCTTATGTCTTAAACTCCCCCTAGTAGAAATACCATATACCTGGGAAATGTCTGGGATCCTGTCTGTTTGCTGTAGCTGTGAGTAAAATACACATGAGTCACTACTACCTCCATCAATCGGTTCTACAGGGGGTTTATACTACTATGACTGATACCTTGCACTTTTTGTCGTAAAATGAGCAGCTATCATTTTATTACGGATACTTTCTCAGCCTAAGCAAGGCTTTCGTATTCATCATAACCCCTGCTTCCTGCCTTTGCACCTATCCTTCCTGTCTGAGTAAATAAGTCCTAAATCACTTCATTTCATTTTTCCTCAAGGGGGTCACTACTCAATGTCATTCCGCAGTGCCATCTGTAGTCAGGGTTCTGGTTAGGCAAACTCGCTGAAGGTCCACCCTGGCGACGCTATGAGGCAACACCAGCAGGCATTTGCTTTTGGGGATAGGGACGGAGAAAGGAATTATGACGGAACAAAGACCTCAAACCAAGTCACAACACCGGAACAGCTCCAACTTCTTATTCGCAGTCTATCCTCGTCAGGGCATTCGACAGGAAACCCCCTCCCTCTAAATTTTTGTAAATTTGCGCTGCTGATAGACATTCGCTCGAACGGGTACACACAACCATCAATGACAAAACTGCCCTTTGAGAATTCTTCTGAAAAATATCCATCATATTTCTCCAACTTTCCCAAGCGAAAAAGACGCTACATGGCTTCTAGTGTTCTAATCTTAGTTCTAGACCAATTACTCACAATCTACCAGCATATTTTCTCTAATTAGAACAATTATAGCAAAATATGTCCAAAGAAACGTTTCCTGTTGGCATGGTGACAATGCTTGATAACGATGCGAAGGAAGTGAGTGAGGTGTAACGTAGCAACTATATCCTCAATTCTCCAGTTTATTTGACCATAATTCCAACTTTTTTTTAACTAACTGAAAGACCGAAAGGGTTTTTTGTCATTATTCACGGATGCATCGTTGACTTGATTCAATTAAAATATAATCCGGATACCAGACTTTCTTGTTCCGTGGCTTCCCTCCCCTTTTGTGTATTAAATTGGAAATCAAATTCGCTTAATAAGAATCAAAGGTACTTGGACAAATATATGGAACTTCAAACTCCAAGATCTCTGGGGTAGTAATAACTACCTGTGGGTATATTTTAAGGAGGAGGCCAGCCGACAGATATGTTTTGGAGAGGGAGAGAGCTAAGATTAGGAAAATAGTTGTTTTTTTAGTAATAAAGGGCGGGGTTTTACCAAATAAGAAGAAGAAGGATTTATTGAAAAAAAAACATATCAACAAAAAATTATTGCTGCCTCCCCTAAAAAGCAAAGCTTGTCCGTGGGGGAGGTAAAGAAAACAAAATCCTTAAAACAAAGAATACTTGGCCACCGACAGCACTAATACCATCACACTAAACAATAAATACAAAATAATATCATGTATTATACTTCCTCTGGGAACATCATATCAACAAAACCCCCAAAATAAATAAATCAATTAATCAGTCAAAACTCATATTCAACAAAAAGCAGTTCCTTAATGATTTTTCTAAAAATATTGGGGTCACCAATAGTCTTGATATCACTATTCAAACTATTCCATTTCCCCGTACCTCTATAAAAAACAGAAAAACATGAACGGGAAGATAAACTTCTGGGTACACAGAAGTCTCATGATACTACCTCTTGTATCATGAGAATGAGCAGTAGACCTAGTGGACAATAAATCCCCAAAACAACGAGGCTGAACATCCTGCTGCAGTCCAAAACTAAACCACAATATATAGAACTCACGAAGGCCTGCAGCCGGCAAAATTTTTAAAGTTGGGTAAATTTCTCTAACAGACATATGTGGAGATATACCGGCTAAAATTCTTACTGCATGGTTTTGTAGAACTCTTATTGGTTTTAAGGTAGAAGAAAAAGTAGACAGCCAAATACTTGAACAATAAAGTATATACGGGTGTATTAAAGAAAAATAAAGATGGCAAAGGACAGACTTGGGAAAAGAATGTTGGAGTTTCTTCATTATACCGAGATTTCTTGCCAGAATTTTGCTAGTTAAAGTAACATGTTCCTTAAAAGATAGAGTTTCATCTATTACAATCCCAAGGTATTTAAAAGACGCAGTCCGTTTTATAACGCCATTGGGCATATCTAATTCCTTGATCCATGGGTAAAAGTTTTATGATCGCGAGAAAATAATAAAGTTAGACTTAGCCATGTTAATCCTTAATTTATTTACCCTCAGCCAAGCTGTAATTCTATTAACTGATTCCTTCATGGAAATCTGCAGCAGCTCCGCTGTCTTAGCTGTGCTAATGGCTGTTGTGTCATCAGCAAAAAGTGAAACTGTTTCATTAGTCGGGTTTACCGTTAGTTCATTTATTCTATAGCAAAAATTATTCAGACAATTTGGTAAATCATTAATAAATATCAAGAATAATAGAGGACCGAGAACTGATCCTTGCGGAACACCTATTTCATTACGCTTTTTTTCGGAAGAAGTATCATTTAGTTGGACATACTGATAACGATTACTTAAAAAACTTCTTAAAAAATCTAATGATTTACCCCTCAAACCATACACCTCACACTTCTTAAGTAGAAGTTCATGATCCACAGTATCGAAAGCTTTCATCAGATATAAAAATATAGCAGCTATTTTAAAACCTTTATCTAACACCTCATTAATAATATTTGTCATATAAATAATTGTCTGTTCCATTGTCTTTTTTCTGCGTAACCCAATTTGTGTCTCTACCATTAACTTATGATCCTCCAAAAAACTCATCATTCTAACACTAACATATTTCTATAGAACACGGGAAATCATGAGTAATACAGAGATATCAGTCTATAATTTCCTGGATCATTTTGAATGCCACTCTTATGAATTGGGGTTATACAGGCAACTTTAAAACAGTCTGGGAATTTTCCTTGACGAAAACACTCATAAATTAACCCACATAAAACTTCAGCTATAACAGGAAAAATACATTTAAGTGTTTTTAGAGTAATATGATCGCTTCCAGATGAATTACTACGCAACCCATAAATAATTTTTTTTAATTTCATCAACTGTTAGAAGTCTAAGGTGAAGAGACACATCAATGGGGTCCCTCAGTAATGACTCGGACGTTGGATCACCACTATCAGGTACAACTGACATAGCTAGATTCAGACCAATATTCGAAAAATAACTCTGAAATTCATTGCATATGTCCTTTTCAGAATTCAAAGTCTTTCCCATTACACTAACTAATTCATCAGGTACACTATTTATTTTTAATCCAATCACTTCTTTTATTAGTCCCCAAGTTTTCTTAGGGCATCCTTCGACCTCCTTAAACTTTTTCTCAAAATATTTGTTTTTTTCATTTCTTAAAATTGTATTCAACCTATTTCGATAAATTTTATATAATTGCTTATTTTCTTGTGTCGGGTTAATTATTTGAGCTCTAAACAATTTATCTCTTATATTTATTTGCTTCAAAATCAAAGGACTAATCCAAGGTTTTTTACTTGAGTGCTTTCTATTAAACGGTTTCAATATGACTTCTTGACTTATCAAGCTCTGCAACTTTTCATAAAATAAAACAAACTTTGAATTTGCGTCCTGAACTTCGCCTAGAACATCGTACCAATCCACCTTTTCTATATCATTTTTAAGTTTTACCATCGCACTTTTACTGATCACTGGAATCCTTGATTTTCTGCCTTTAACCACCTTCGTGACAGTTCTAAAGCTAGCTGCAACTCCAAAGTGGTCGGATACATCGTTGATAAGGACCCTGGGAAGCCTCAAGGGCACATTAGAAAGGATATTATCCAGAAGCTTAGCTGATATTCCCATAATTCTTGTAGGGATATTTATACAAGGATGAAACCCATTCGACAGACTTCTATTAATAAATTCAGTGCTAGCAGATGACTGATCAATAAGGTCAATATTAAAATCCCCCATAATAAAACATGGCATAGAGTTAATCGGAAGTTTCATTAATAGTTCTTCAAATAGGTCCATAAAGTCTTGGAGCAGGCTCTGTGGAGGTCTATATACTACAACAATACAAAAATTCAAATTCTCTCTAGTTATACTTTCTCTCTATATATTGTAAGATCTTCTCTTATTGAAACCTTATAATCAGCCTGAATGTAAGCTGCTAGGCCTCCATGTTGGTAATACTCGCGATTCCTTACATATAAATTATAACCAGGGATATGTAGCAATTGCGAGTTATTATCATTTAAACGCGTTTGAGCTAAAGCGATCCCCTGAAAGACATTAGTATTTATTAATTCCGATAAAAAATTATGCTCAGAATTCAATCCCTGACAATTCAAATGAAAAATGTTAAGGCCAAAATGGCCCCTATCCCAATACAAGGGTAGTGCTTCCTCTTTAAAAATATACCTTGATGGTTCATTTGTGAAAATCTCAGTGGCATTAATATCTAAATTTCTATTTATCCTTTGATTAAACTGGCTGGAAAAATCAACCCTTCGACTTTCAAGTTACAGGACATTGCTGTTCCCAGGAGGAAAAACGATATCTCCAACCATCATCAATAAAAGTTAATGTATGTGACGGTAGAGGGTGGCGGTGACGGAAAAAATCTTTATCTACTAAACATATATCTAGACCTAGATAAATACAAAAAAAAATAACAAAATATATTCCGGCAAAGCGGACATACAATTTAAAAAAGCAAATTATTGCAAGCTTCATGGCACAAAGCAAAACCATTCAAAAAGACATCAGCCCGCTACCACCCACTCAAAATAATTTCACATTAACAAACATTTTAAATTATTTACTCAAAAATAAAAAAAGGTCTTTGGCATTTTTGTGCAATTTGGTATTGTTATGTGAGGGAGGGGGGAGTGACAGTTTGATGTATCCACCCGTTGATGTCCAGAAATGCTAGGTAGTTTGTGAATCGAGTTTAAAATTTAAAATTTAAAGTTGATAACTAGGAAGGTAATGGGGAGCAGTTTTAAGTGTCAGGGGTAAGGACCTTGTCAGGGTTTGTCAATGTCAATACGTGTCTAAAATCAAAATTTTACAGGAACTGAAAGATTTTTTTCAAAATTCTCAAAGAAAGTTATGTTAAATTCCAAAATTTTCAAAAAGCTCCTTTAATCTCTAGTCCAATTTTTCATTATTTACGGATGCTTTGACTAGGAATAAATGAATATAAATAGGCGATGTTGGGTTAAGGGAAGATTGATCAAGTGAACAGCTTCAATCGCTCGAGCAGCATTATTAGCACAAATGGTGGATACAGTGAAGATGTAAAGAATACAATAGCCAAGACACAGGGTACTTTTACTGAATACCTTGAATTAGGTATTTTTTTTCTTTCCAAGTCCGCATTGCCTTTCTATGACGAATAAATAAACGTTCAAATGGGGATAAGTCCATTTATTAGACAGTAAAACAGATACAAAAGTCGAGATATTTCGACCCCATATACAGCGATCGTCATCAGTAGGTATACTAAAGCATTAAAATTAAAACTAACATATTTATGCAGAACAAAATAATTACTTCTGGTTCATTCAATAGACTTGGAATATAGACTAGAGGAATTGTCAAAGATTAGTTATAGGTTCTCCTTTTAATTACCGTATATCAAACAAGAAGCTGTACGAAAAATATGGTTCCATATCATTTTCAAGGGCTATAACCAAAAAAAAGCTAAGATGACTAGGTTATGTTTTAATCTTGAACATTGGTGTCGCTTTAAGGAAATTCTGGGGAAGGCAAAATCTATTTTTCAAAATCTAGGGGCGGGGGTAATTTTTTTTTTCAATTTTCTGGATGAAAATATTAAAAAAGATATTTTTCAAAATCTAGGAGCAAAAGAGGAAAATAGTCTATGCTTGGCAATAGCCCCCCCCCCTAATTCACGCCCTTGTGGCAGACGAACAATAGACTTTGGGGCCAAAAAAATAGGTCATCCCCTAATGAGATGGCAATGTTTCCTAAGAAAGGATTTAAAGGGAACAGGAACTTCAAGTGAAGGGGAAAGGAGTGAAGCTATGAGCAGATTGAGGTAGAGGAAGAGTGTGCGTATCTGTATTGGTCTTGGGCGGATTGGTGCTGCGGTGAGGTGCTGCAGTTTTTATTTACATGCTCCTCCTTCTTAGTCTAGACGCCCCAGAACGCTATAAATTGTCTGTCAAAGTTTACTTCTACACTAGCCATCCATTTCGTGTTCGCTATTTGAACGAGCTGAAATAGCTATTTTTTTTTAAATGCTCAGAAGGGAACTAGTCTGTAGCGCCTTATGGAGTAGCATTTGCCCACTCAAATCTTCTACATTTTTTCATGCCAGTACCTCAAGGACCCAAACTTGTTCTTGACCAACATGTAGAAGATTCTAATGAGAGTATTTTCCGTGGTTGAATCTATTCAGCCTGTTTCTTATTTTTTAAACCAGGTATAATGCAAAGACATTTATATTAAATAGGTTCTGACAATACTGGCTATACATCATGTACGAAAAAAAATGAAAAAAAAGAGAAAAAATAAAGAAACTCTGGACCAAATCAAACGAGGTTAATCTCCAGCCACTAACTTATTTACTGACTGAAAATGAATAAGTCAATGGGAAGAGCAACCCACTTTATATACGTAATAATTTCTATTCGTTGTAATCTTGTAATCAATGGGAAGAGCCGAGGACTGTTAGAGACGACCTATAATGCAGTTTTGACCGTCTGGTTTGACTGTTAAGTGAATGTTTCACTTTATTTAATTCTATGCCTTCGTGAATTCTATGTATTGGGGTTTATTTTTGGACTGCAGCAGGATGTTCAGCCTCGTTGTTTGGGTGATTTATTGTCCATTAGGGCTACTGTTCATTCTCGTGATACAAGGGGTAGTGTGGACTTCTGTGTACCTAGAGGCATATCTTCCCGGTCATGTTTTTCTGTTTTTTTTTATAGAGGTACGCGGAATTATACACTGGGGGAATTTGCCAGAATTCGAAGTTCCTTTTATATGTCTTTCTCTTTTCCGTCCCAATTTTACGAGAGGAGTGGTTAAGAGTAATTGTCCGGGGTAAATTTTCACCGGGATTGAATTATTTTGAAGATATTTCCTCAAAATAATTACACATATAAAGGGAAATTATTACGTAAATAAAGGGGGTTGCCCCCTCCTCAATACCTCGCACTTTAAGCTAAAGTTTGAATTGTGTCCCAATTCTTTAAGAATGACTCCTGAAACACCAGGGCTGATTAATTAGAACAATAAGACGCTTTTTAAAAGTACTAAAAAACTTTAGTGTAAAGAGCCAAATGTTGAGGAGGGGGCAGCCCATTTTATATACGTAATAATTTCTGTTCGTTGTAATCTTGTAAGACGCTTTTTAAAAGTACTAAAAAACTTTAGCATAAAGAGCGAAGTATTGAGGAGGGGGCGACCCACTTTATATATGTAATAATTTCTGTTCGTTGTAATCTTGCTCCTTACTTTCAGTTGAAAAAAAAATGTTTTTTTATCTATTAACAGCCAGGGACGGTCTTCAATAAACAAGTTCCGGCATAAGCCAGAACCGGTCCTTCTCCCGCCCAGAGATAGATAGAACCACAATCATCATTGTGGTTTCTGGAAACGTCGGTTTCCCAACGAAACCTAGGCAACCAAATTACAGAAATAAATTTGTGGAATCCCTGTCTTGTATTTACTTCGAAATGGCCAAATATGATTGTTTTTATTTATTAATACACAGTAATTATTTCATCAGCCATACGAGATTATAAAACATTCTATAATAGTTTTTAGTTGTTCTAAAATATTAATTATAAGCTAGAAATGTGTGTAGATAAAATTATGTGTGTTTGTTTTATAGGCAAGAAAATTCAATTCATTTCAGATTTATAATATATAATCTTCTGCTTTTTTCTCTTATATTTCCAATATTTAATTTGATTTAATTTTAGACATATTACTTTGAATGGCAGTATATGGCAGTGTCACCAGGATGTAATTCCATATAATAAGCTCCGAAAATACATGAATTCCCATCGGGAAAGAACATAAATGCATATATTTAAAAACATATTTCTTTTTAAATATATTAATATGTATTATATATTTTATAAATAACAGAACATTTAGGTACTTTTATGATATACCCCTTACCCAATATTCTTCTAATAGGTTTCTCTGACGCTCAATGCTAATGAAATATATCAAACTATGATAAAAATCAAATACTTTAGAAAGAAATTTGGGATATATTTGCACATTAGGGGAGGGGGGGGGGTAAAGTATAGCGGGTCTGCATGACTAATGTGTTAGATACAATTATTCTGCATATTATATAGTAAGAATTGTTTTCTAACTTCACACTGCCCAAATACTTTACCTCCCCTCCTAACGTGTTAATATAAAGCCCAAATTATATATTTTCGACCTTGTCTCACGCTAAGCTGAAAGAAATTAACAAAAAAAACGGTTCTGCAAAGCGTCAATGAATGAACAACTTGAGCGGTAGGGGGTTAACCATTGTTTAATTTAGTTTGAAATATATTTTTTATATGTAGTTTTTCTTTTAGCCTGGACTCGAATTGGAGGAGGGATAGCATCTGGTGGTTTAACTTTTTGTGCACTATCCATGTTTTTGGGAATTCCAATTCTTTTAATGTTGCGGAGGAAAAACAGATTTTGTGTGCCCTTTAAACCAGCTGTCACATTCCGCCTCGTTTTTTCATCACTTTCCGGTAAGTAAACATTTGATTTTATAAAATAAATGAATTCGAAGACGGGGACGGATTATAGTTTTCGAGGTGTTGACGATGGATTTTCTCTTCTAAGATTGGTCCATAGACCCCCCCCCCTACACACTGAAAAAGTTACTCCCCAATTAGACGAATTGTTCAGTATGTTTCTATGAATTTTGACCGAACTTAACAATAAGATACACATCCTTCGATAATTTCTTTCAATGGAGTCTTCGGACTAACCTGTAGGGAGATTACCTCCTTCTACTATTGAAAAAGGGGGCAAATACTTATCGATATTGACAAAGGGGGCAAAGAGCAACGAAGCCAAAGGACGCTCAAACAATAAAACATACTACAGTTTCAAACTTGAAAAAAATATATGTCAAAACAGGCAAATTGTGTTTAAGATATGGAGAATGTGAGAATAAATTGTGTAAATTTTAAAAGTTTTCTGACTCAACTTAACTGATTATGGCTATGAGACTTGAGGCCCACTTACAATGAGACTTTACTAATACCAATATTTTTCTAGCACTCATTTTAGAAATCAGTTTAAACCAAACCTGTTCAGAATGGAGATTTAGGCATTTTCGATTGACAATTCAGTTTCTTGCTTTGGACTGTGACATTGTGAAAAGAAAAGCCAATTTTATAATTCAAATTGTAAAAAAATACCCACAATTGGATAGTGTATAGAAATCAATGTTGGCGCAATTTTTGAATAGTTGAAAAGATAGAAATCTATTACCCATTTTCTATAGCTCTACCTGACCTTTTCCCCCATCCTCGCAAAAAAAAAAAATCAGGCCTCAGATACATTAAAGACATTTTTAAGAATGATAGACACAAAATTAAAGATACAATTAGAAAAATTGAAGAATCTTGCTCTATAATTTCAAAGAAGAAAAACATTTCCATCTTCTAGAGCAACTTAAAATGTATACATATTGTAAGCTTTCGAGGTTTCCCTACAATCTAAAATCCCTTAATTCAAACACGGTTCTCAGTTTTGCAATCGAATCAGAAACTGATTTATAGATTGTGAATTGAAATCAATATCCATGAGTAAAATTGCGAATAGAAACCGAAATTTTACGATCGAATCTTCAGTATGAGAATCAGGATTGCCAACTGAAAAGGCCTATAGTTAGCGTACAGAGCTTAATCGAGCCAAGACTGAAGTTACAATCGATTTGAACTCAGTTAAGGCCGAGCCAATAAGAATTATTCATAGCATTTTCTGATTGGTTAATACTCAAGCCTTATCCATATAGAAAAAAACTAAAACAAAGTGAAATAATGGGAGGAGCTATTGAAGCTCGTCATAGCTCAAACACAATTGCACGACCAGAGAAACGATCCGAGATAAAGGATCTGACATAAAGATCCGAGATAAAGACAGGTATATGGGATAAGTAGGGCATTAATTGATTTCAGTGTTTAAGTTATCCTTTTCGAATGGTAAAATCTTTAGCATCAGCTAGCGCGGAGCTTTGGAAAGGACTGAATTTCGGTGTTAGTAAAATCTCATTGTGATTCAATCTTTACCGTTATCGAACTTCTAAGTAAATCTGCTCAAAGTTAAAGCACTTTTTCGGACAAAGGGATTTTTTCCTTACACACATTGCACACTTTTAATATTTAGCACGCATATAAAATATTGTGATACCTTATGGGGGTTGCCAAGGAAGCCCCAAAGTTTAGCCGAGGGGTCGCTACTGAAATTTTGCCTCTGTCTCCCATCCTAACTCTCATGATATTACATCTCTTATAAAAGAAATTAAGTATTACTATCGAATAAAATCACTATGAAAAGGGATTTTTTTTTGTGTTTCTAGTATTGTCCATAGAAAAAAACATCAAATACATAGTTTAAAAAAAAATACTATGACTAAAAGTAATTCAAATAAACTTTAAGTTCACCAATTTATTTAATGTTATTAAAGATCATGGCTCTTGTTAAACATTTGATGGTTCTTCTGCCTCCAACCAGTGATTGATAGTGGAAACACAGACTAATCAGACTAATATATTGCTTAAGAGAAACATTATGCTTCCAAATTTGTTTGATTACCTGATTTGTCTGAAGTCTCGTACCAAAACTCAAATCGAGTGAAGTGGGCAGTGTTTCTCTTGTATCAACTACATAATTCCCCTCTATATTTTAAGATGATTTTCAACAAAATTAATTTAAAAATGTTTACTGAATCGTAGCATTGGTGAAGCATATTTATTTATGATTAACTGGAAAAAAAAAACGTCACACAAAAGGTCAATGTGATTCAAGTGTGGTTTTTAGTATAGTGGCAGTACAGTGGGTTGATGGTCTGCTTGGTGATACGGGGCCCAGGGTTTGATCCCAACTGCCACAAGCTCTGACGATAGATTTGCTACCTATCCCTGTAAAAAAGGCTCAGCAACAGAAACGTCAATTTGACAGCCTATCAGTATTGTAGTGTGGAAAGAAAGTAATCCCTAATGTATGCTGTTATAGGTTACCAGATTATACTCTATTTAGAGAAGCATAGATTCAAACAAATTTTTGCATAATCTACCGCCATCTATGTAACGCAATAATCGGGAAAACTACACCTCGGCCGTTCAAACTTAAAGCTAGGAGTTTCACTGTGGCGAGGGGAGCAAAGGGCAGTCTTGGTAATTAAAAAAAAACAAAAAAACATTTTGTCAATACTCTTCATCCCCGGAAACCTTTGAAACCTTTTCTGGGTTTTATACTCCGCAAAAGAGTAGATTGAGACCTGTATTTTGGCCACGTAATATGTATTTTCAACTGTTTGAATTCAAACTAATAATAGAAGATATGTTACTGCTAATACAATAACGCCATCTAGTTAGTTTCTTAAATAGAAAATATCTTATTTCATAAAAAAGGAATTGTAATTTGATTGATTTTACGGAAGAAGCTTTGAATTAAAAAAAAATATCAGCACAAAGCTGCACAAAACTAACCTGGCACCTAGAATTCAGATATTACGTTTGAACTTGTTTAACCACAATCCCCCCTACTTACGGCATACTTACGGCATACCTACTTACGGAAGTGGTAAAGAAGGAGAGTTTATTTAAGTCAGTTTTTGTTTTGTTTATGTTGCTGTTTTTTTAGGAGGGGAGAAATAATTAATAATTGTGTTAAAATTATACTATGTGTATTATAAGATACTACTACTAATACTAACTAATCAGTGCAGCACAAAGCCGCTTGAGGCCAAAACAGCTTCACACGCTCCTCGCTCATCCCAACCTATTAAAACCCTCTCTTTTCATACCCTCACGAAAAGTTCCAATTTCAATTAAATTCTTCCTTACGACGTCCACCTACCCCATTCGGGGACGACCTGCTTTTCGTTTGGCCCAGGATGGTTGGCCGGAAAGGACAATCTTCGTCATTCTGTCATCCTCCATCCGCAGAACCTGTCCCAGCCATCTCAAAATTTTTCTTATTATAACCCTAGAAAGTGGGATAGAAGCACATTGTTTGTGCAGCTTACGGTTTGAAATACAGTCAGTCAAACGGGTAATCTAAGGAAACTATAGACATTTCCTCTGGAAAGCATCTGGCAAATTCTCCCCTGTCTTTCGAAGCGCCCATGTTTCAAAGCCGTAATTGACTACTGTAATCATTGTAGCTTCTAATATTCCAACTTTGGTTCGCAGACTTGTCTTCCTATTCTTCCGAACTTTTTTCAACTGTGAAAATTATCATTATAATTATTATTATTACAATAATATGACCATTATTGTTATTATTATTATTTTTCATCTAATAATGGTTGGCAGTTCTTATGTTGGGAGTGCCTCCGAATTCTGGCGCTTAGAGTTTTTGTGTCTAGCTGACTTTACTTTGTCACCATTTGACGTCCACGGGTATGTGTATTTTAGGGGTATTACTATTGCATTTTAGGGGTACTAGGGGTATTACTATGTGCATTTTAGGTAATCAAATGGCTTAAAAGCTTAAGTGTCTGTTCTAAATTTCAAATTATTACCCAAGTGACTTATCTGTGTTTAATTTATCAATGATACACATCAAAACATTCAAATGTTTGCACTCACTCTAAAAAGGCAAATTTATTCAGTTTAAATTTACTTATAAAAATTGCTAGCAGATGAAACAGAACAATTTTAGGAAAAAGAGAAAATATCCCAAAAAAAGCGTTCGAGCCTGATGGGAAATTACACCATTGCAATCAATGTATTTAAGAATCGCTGTGCAGAGTTTCAGGTGTTTAGCTGCTAAAATATAGAATTTGCGTTTTCCTTAGAACGAGTCATGGATATGTGTTCATTTTATTAGTGTTTTTTTAGTGCATATTTCGTTTCTCTCAGGGAAATCCAATCAAACTGTTCGCCATAAGGTGGAAAGTTAAAATGTATTTAAGCATGCATTTAAAATTCTAGTCCCCTTTTTGAGTAAGAAAAGAAATCGTGCCACAACAAAGTGTCGTTTTTTGGCACATTTTGTGCCGAAAGGCAACAGTGTCGGCTTGAATGGGGCTAACGTGTCAAGCAACACTCATCAGATAGTCAAGTGGCTTAGAATTTTCGATGACTCTTGCACATAACCTCCCAGTTTCCGAGGACTAAGTGTTATGTCGTGGCAATTATCACTGAACATATAGGTACTCTCTACAAAATAAGCGATTATCATAGACTCGTAAGTTATTTTTCCATATCTAGGCGCAAAAAATGAAAGGCAGGGTTCAACATTGCAAGCAATTGTTCGATGCACAAAGAGGAATATCCAGTGTTTAATGATTATTGCGCTTAAAACTGCAGGGCTGCAGAAAGATAACAAATCAAAAACTTGTGCAGGGAATTTAAACCATAAGCAGCCTATATTATTGCCCGGGCTATAATGTGGTTATTATTAGACAACGCTGTATGTCTATGGACCCTTCTTTTTGGTTGATTGTGTTTGGTTGTGCTGTGTGTCCTAGGTGATTGAATGGGTAAATAAGGTCAAGGACTCATTCAAGTGCTTATCTATCTTAATTACTAAAGTAGAAAAATAGTTGTTTATTTTCGTGTCACCAAATAATTACCTTTAACACATTATAGCAAATAAGCAGACAGAAAGTAAATAAAACCAAGTATTTCACGTGAAAGTAAAGAAAAAAAAGGACTTTGAAACGAAAAAAGGCCATCAATTTCTGTAAATAATTGGTGCAACGGGAGCTACCCCTCAACCTTCCACTGTTTATGCTGAATTTCAACTTTGCTTTGCTGAAAGACAATTATAATGTAACTATATGTCCCACGGATATTTACTGGTGTTTTATTTGCTTGTTGACTTTTTAAAAATTTGAACCAAAATTGTATCGTTTCCAGTTTTACTGAAAGCCTTATAAAGTATTACAAAGCTATTGCAAAGGAGGGACCGTATTTATTCTAGAAACATTTTACTATAGAATATATGTTTGAAATGTGCATTGTTTCCTTTAAAGTGCAATTTAAAACACAGCATACAGTGGTATCATTTCATGATTTTTTTAAGGGGGGGGGGAGGGGCTAAAATATATTTTTCAATATCTATGAGGGGTGAATTTGTGTTTTTTAATTTGTCAGTGAAAATACCAAAAAAGACATTTTCAATGAAAATACCCCAAATGAGGTATTTTTCAAAATCTACTGATTTGAAATCTATCTGATTATATAATCTATATTACAAAATCTATCCTGAATTGATACTACTGATAGCATAAAAAACATGGGATTGCAGTCCCTCTTTTGCAGAGTGATTCCTGTTCGTTTAAATTCATTATTACTCCTTACTTTTATATAAAAAGAAACTTGTTTTGTATTTAGTATGTGCTAGGAGCAACTTCGTTACTACGCACTTGACAGCGTATCAATGACTTGGAACAACCGGATGAAACCAATTTTGGTTGAAATTTTCACAAAGCGAACAATAATCATGGCTATACAGAATTATCTTCAGTTAATTTGCCTAATTGCTCGTCTTTTGAGGAAGTTTGGAAGTCTTTTAGGACTTTGGAAGATATAATCTGGCATGTTTTATCGTCAATCTTGGGGTTTTCTAGTGGCATCAATCGGGGAGGGGGGCATGTGTCCTCTAGAATTATTTTTCCCACCTAGATTTTGAACAATACCTTTTTGGGGGTATGTTTATTGAAGTTTGCCTTTTTTTTGTATTTTCATTGGAAAAATTAAAAAATTACGAATTTAACCCCCCCCCCTAGATTTTGAAGAATAAATTACCTCCTTTAAGTTTTCGTGAATTGACGCCTCCGGGTTTTTCTGTACCTCGGTAAAACTTAACTTCATACAAACATATGCCTGTGTATATGCCTATGCCATATGTCTGTGCCATATGCCTATGCCTCTACGCTCAGGAAGACAGGGAATGAAGGGAAACGGAGCACAGAGTTAGATTTTGTAATAGACGTAATGTTCTTGTTTATGCAATATGAATCAATTCAAAAAGTTGTATACTTAGCAATGCTGTTTCCAGACTTGATCTATCTCTCAGTAGTAAGCGCCCAATTACTTGAAAACCTAAACGCAAACCTACGCCTGAGGCATAGATATGTGTGTAAGTTTTCAAGTAATTTGGGTTACCAGGGTCATTTGCAAAGAGGTACCATTTCTATAGAAGCTATAGTAATTTGAAATATCATATGGAATTTGCTTGAAGGTATATACTTTGCGTACGCGCCCGTACCAAACAGGTTTTTCTGGTAGTCCTATTCTACAGGTCATTACACCTTTGCCAAGAGGAACGAGTATAACTTGATTGGTGATTATGATTTGAATTAAAGGAATAGTTCTATTTACAATTCATATTAGTAAGATAATTGAATTCAAATATAATATTTTATTTGCAAGTATATTAGTTAAAAAAAAAATGAGTGGTGCATTTACAATATTGGAGATTAATGATGGAACCGACAGCAGCAGCAGCAACGATATACGAGTACCCAATGTAGCTGTGGAAATAACTGCTGGCTGTAGACTATGTCTTGAATGGGACATTATGTATGCGAGATACGTGATATCTTTAAGCAAGTTTAAGCAGGAGGAGCAACTATGTTTTGCTGGAAAAGTGAATTTTCTCCATATAAATAAACTTCGGTCAGCATTAAAAGTCCTATCGAAATATATTGATGAGAACAAAATGCATCAGTGAATATTGTTATTGTAGTTATGTTCAATAAAAATTTTTATAAATCAATAATATTTTTCTTTCTTTCTATAGTAGACATGCGTATATTTTCTAGATTAAAAAAAGAAATTCTGTTTAGTCTGAAGTTGATCGTGAGAGAGTTAGGACTAAAAAAAAAAAATGGATAGATTCGAGAAAGATCGAATCATGAGGAATCTAGTTCTTATGGAAAAACATTTAATTCTAGATGATGATTTTCTAGAGTTGTCTATTCAAAGGAAGATATTTTCTCGAGGAATGCTTGTCGATATAATGAAAACTGATTCCGCATCATTATACTATTGTATGAAGCTTCTACAATGTGGTCCAAATGCATTTACACAATTTATTGATATATTGATCACGACACGATAAGATTATATTATGGATATGCTTTTAAACATTAGTTTTTAGAAATTTAGGACTTTTTTTCATAAGAAAGATGGTGCTCAAGGATGATTTACTACTCTCTCTCTCTCAGACAATTTTTTTTTGTTGCTAGCTCAGTTTCAGTGTGGCAGTGAGAGCGTTAACACATGACAAAATGTTCCATACATTTCCGTTATGTATGTACACACAGGGCAGCTGGTCTTCATGTGAGAATTGCACAATGATTGAGGAGTATGATGAAAAGTGTAGATTATGCAACCCGTGTAAATTGCATAGAGGATATGCTGTACAAATTAAAGGTTGTAATTCCTGTCTTGAAGAGGTGTGTGACTCTCATCCTAGAGGTCACCTATGCTCCAATTGTCATTATGATAAATGCATGCAGTGGGAGAGTACATATCCCGGTATGATTGGAAAGAATCCTAACCGTGATTTTAGTTTATTGCTACGAGAGTGGTATCGTCGTGGTTTTAGATTGTTCTGGGAGGAGGAACCGGGTCAACGATTCAACTGTTGGAACAACAAAAGAATATGGTTTCTACGTCATCGTTGTGAAGACAACGGGTGTTATGATTATAAACCCACTGATTTTTTTTTGGCTGTGACAGAATATGATTCGATACTTGAGGACACTGTTTGTGAAATTGCTTCAAATAGGCAAATTGAAACATGTGAATTCTATAGAATGAATGAGAATAGTATCATTGACTATACAAAAGGATATGACAAGAGTGAAGTTACACTCTACTGTACAAAATTTGACCTTGACTTCGCAGTACATCAGGATCAGTACACTGCGAATCCAAATAATCTACCTGCACTAGTTATTGTCAACAAATACCTAGTAGTGGATGAGATCTAAAGATTATAAAAGTCATTTTATCATGTATATAAATTTTTATTAATAAGCAATTTCACATACATCTTTATAGCATTTAATTCTTAGGGCACTAAAATCAATACTAAAAACACTTGTAAGTGTATTTTCCACTAGGAAGTCGTTCAATCGAGGTAAGTCAACGTAGATGTTGAGAAACTGCTTGCAGGTGTAGCCACGACATCTGAACATGAAAAAGAGAAGTGCATGAAAGGCACATATCTTAGTCGTTAAATCCTCTACTCTTCGTTGATTTTGAATAATGGTTTTCCCACTGCTTTCAATAAAGTTGCTGATGTGTGGAGTGTATAATTTATACGATAGGCCAAGAGGATCAAAAACATCTATACTCTTTACTGTTTGTAAGATGCCAAGCGAATGGTCAGTTTTCAGAGACAACGGACAGTTATTAACAATGAGTCGGGTACTGTTAGCACTTAGGATTTTTTCAATGAAGTCTAAAGGTATACGATAGAACATGTACTGGGACATGTATAGATCCATATTAAATACGTTGATTATTTGGTTTTTGTTCATGGTACTAGGTCTAGTAGAACACTGCCGTCGGGCGTGATTTCCCAATAAGTTTCAAATTGACTCAGTGATAGTAATGTGATACTCTCAGTCAGAGCATTGGCAAATGTAAACTCTAAACGTACAGTCCCAATTCGTACTATGGTCATATCTTGCATCCCTGGCTAGTCCAAAACAATAACCCCATGATTTTCTGAAAACATTAAATCAGTTAGTCCATTTTCAAATAGTTGAGTCATGACCTAGGGATTCCAGAGTCAACTCATAAAGAGTTTACTAGAATTTTTTGACAAAAGATAGAGTGTACAATGGAATACCAGTCATTTTGTAAAAGTCGCTGGATGGACCAAAAAAATTTTAGTAGTTGAGGAATTCTGCCAAGGATCACACGGTGCTCACACTCTTTAAAAAGGCCAATACAAATTTCCAATGGATATCTGCATTTATAAACGATGAATTACTCTAGCTATGAGA
Organism: Artemia sp. Qi Xiang Cuo; assembly: GCF_049724085.1. Classification (NCBI taxonomy): domain Eukaryota; kingdom Metazoa; phylum Arthropoda; class Branchiopoda; order Anostraca; family Artemiidae; genus Artemia; species Artemia sp. Qi Xiang Cuo. The sequence continues at coordinate 53,556,077 of NC_142806.1, read as the reverse complement.
GTCGGTGGCTCTGTGACGTTGATGGGTGATCGTATGGGGAACAAGAAGTTTAATGTTGTTACCATTGGCTCTTATCTTCTCCAATGCCAATGCAACAGAGCTCATAATCTGCTGTTTTCGGACATGGAGAATTGCCTATGTGACAATGAAACTTGCATCGGGTTCTGCAGTAAGTATTTTTCTCAAAGCAAAATTTGATGGGTCCAGCTTTAGCTTCATGTCAATTTTGACATTTGGGAGTAGCCATTGGGATACATTTAATATCTCATGATTTAATTTTCCAACCAGATGATACTCCTGGGTCACTGCAGTAGTCAACTCACCGTCAGTATCAACACCTGTTCGATATTCATAGCCCAGCGATTGTCCTCTCATCTCCTTGTACTCCTTTGGCGTCATCATCAAAAATTTTATGTAGCTTGCATAGTTTGATAAATTATTGCTAGTGTTCACCAATGTTCCATTAATAAATACATTAATTTTTTTGAATAGATTGTGTAGAATAAAGTTGTCATAGGAGAGACCATCACTAGTATCTGAAGTTGTATTATCTGTCTTTTTCTTCGCCGTGACATTTAGATCAATAAATGTTGGCGACAAGTCAGTGAAATAGTCTTCATTGGAAAATATTTGAAAGTGTATATTTTCCGAGAGGGGTTGTTGAGGGTGAAATTGTTCATAGTAACCATATCTTGACGCTGACATCAACATTTTCAGCATTGAATAGATTCAATGAGGAACTGATTGATGGATATGATTCCTTGTGGGGGAGATAAGTCATCTTAAGAGAAGAAATCCTTCTTTGATCTAACAATCTTTTTGTTTTTCTTCTTCTTCTTCTGTTGCTTATTGGACTTTGGTGTTTTATTTATCAAGTTCCTTGTTTATGTCCTTTGCTTCCTACCTGGGTGTAGACTGATGATTGATTGACGCGAACGCATCCTTTTCAATCCCTCCCCATTTTGTCGAGATTTTAATTGTTCACCAACGGCTCTTGCTGAAGATCTAATATTTTCCTTAACACTCTCCTTGAAATTCTTGCCCGGCCCCCAGTCCTGTAGTGTGGAGGCAGCAAAATGTGATGCAGCAGGTACAAGATATTTTCTGGCAAGGGGTAGTGAAGAACAAAATAGCCTAGCAAACCAGCTACCAAGACCATAGCCAGACATTGCAGTACGCCCCTTGTAGTAGTCCAATCCATTGCCTATTTGACGTGGACTCAAAGCACCAACATAACAGTCAATATCAGGACAGACAAATGGAATTCTTCTATTGTCCATTTTTTAGGTGATTGTACCGTCGTCGTCGTTGACAATGGGTCGAAAATGACATGTAATCACTGCTAAGCCTTTTGAAATTGCTAGAGAATCACCTAATTCGGTTCTTAGTGTTAACTGACAGAGTTCCAAATAGGAAGTGTTTACGAGAATATACTGAAGATGCTCTATATTGTAGTGGTGAACATGTTCTTGGTTGGTTTTTCGTTCAAGAACTCGTAGGAGGTGGAAATTTGAATGACCAACCCTAGATGTTTCCACAAATGAAGGGTAGAGAAATATACAAGTGTCTGTGGAGAAAGCAGGTGGGTAGTCAGCAAAAATGAAATTAGTGTTTCCAGCACTTCTACCATTGATTATATTGAGCTTAAAGCCAAGAACGTCCTTTAGGTTATCATTGAGAATAACCTTTTCATTGGCAATAGGTGAACTAATGTAGATCTTGCCCTCCTCCTTTGAGTAGTTGAAATGAAAAGCTCCTTTTTTACGAGCAGAAATTCTTTTATTGATAGTACGACATAAATCATTCATGCAGGTGAGCTCCTCGTAGGGTAATTCAACATATGGATAATCCATCCAATTGATTTTTTGAATTTGTTCTTGATCACCTGGTGGTGGTGGCCAATCATAGGGTCTAATTTTTATTTCATATTTACGATCCTTTCTCAGGATTTCATAGTTATTTTTGAGAATACAGTCGACAAGAGCCACTTCATATGCACCGTCAAATTTGACGGCGGGTGAGAGTTTTGTCCAAAAATCACTTGTTGTATTCAAGTCATTGTAGAGAGGATCGGAAACGTTGGACATGAAAGTTACATAGAAATCATTGGGCATTGTCAATATCTTCAACACCAATCCAAGAATCAAAATCAGAGTTGTATCCTAGCCACCGAACAAGTAACTGTCTCTTATCCCTGCGAGTACGTCTCTTTAATATCTTTTCAATTTGATAGATTTCACTGGCATTTTTAACTTTTTGTAGTTCTTAGTCATAAAAGCCACCAAGAATCTCCTCATCTTTGGTATCACGCAGGCGATAAGTTATCGGTTTAGTGTCTAGGATTTTTGCCACCTTAAAAACTTCTTCGGACCAGAAGTAATTCCCCTTTTCAATAACATTAGCTTTTCTATTAATTCGAACGGCATCACCAACATTGAATTTATTTTTCATCTTCTTGACAGCCGACGATTCATTGGAATACGGTTTAAGAAAGTTGTCAATTGTATCATGATCAGAATGATGAACTCCCGTTGGCGTAGAATAGGACAATGATCGATGAGGTCGTTGATTATAAATCAACATGATTTTATCAAGATCACGAATAAAAGCCGATGTATTTTTCAATGTACAATATCTTGAAATTAAAAGTCGAATAGTTCTTATCAATCGTTCGGCCAATGCAGGCTTTATAGGACTGTGAGTATGATATAGCAGTGTACTATATTTCTCTAGTACTTTTGCAACATGGGGATTAACAAATTCACTACCGCGATCCGTTTGAATTTTTTTATACGAATCCTGTTGGAGAATACTTTCAATGGCCTGAGAAACTTCAACACCTCTCTTTGATCGCAATGGAATTGCATATGCATAACGACTATAAACACTGATTGCAAGTAGAATGTACTTGTACGGTGTATTGTGATGTCTTTGAAGCTCATCTAGAGTCAGGAGATCTGCTTGCATTATATGCAATGGGTAAAAGGCTTTAGTTTTTCGATATTGATTGGCACGAAGTCTATGATTTCTATGCAGAGTGTAACTTGATTCATTTTGTTGATAGTCTTGTACACTTTTAGTGTGAACACCAGTGACTTTGGAAAGAGTGGTGGGGGAGTTTAAACTCCCCGCCTCACCAATATCTTCATAAGCACCTTTCAGAACTTCAACCATTTCGAACTTAAAAACGTTGTGTAACGACCGCTACCCTTTTGTATACTGGACGTTGGTGGTGATGATGATGACTTGATACGTCTTCGCTTTTGTCTAGCTATCAGCGGTGTGCTAGTATTTTCCAAAATTGATTTAAAATCTTCTTCTTCAACTTTATTTTTTAATGGTGTCAATGTTGTTGTTGATGATGACGATGATGCATGTTCATTTATTTTTTTTAGAATTTGTCTATTAGCAATAAGACTTTTGGTAAAGTTTGATGTATTTAGAAAGTTTTATAGATGAGTGTCAAATGACGATAGTCCTTTACGATTTGTAACCATATCATAGATTAAATCAAGTAGATTATAGCTCTTGCCCTGAATTATTATCCCTGTCCCATTGCTCTCAACTTGAATGTGATCACGTTCCAAGAGATAGGCTAGGAGTCGTGTAATTTTTTCACGATATTTGTGGGTCATTAGATTTACAATTTTAAATACCATTGAATACCTTTACTCCATCTTCAATTTTGTTCCAGCAGAAGCAGCAGAATCCTGAGGAGATGATTCTTTTTTGGGATCAGCAGCAGGAGCAGCAGCAGTGCGCTTCGAGTGATAGGACTTGTGTTTGTCCACTCGGCAAAGTGCATCTTGAAGTAAAAGCAGTTTTTTATCATCCTCGATATTCTCATTGTCAAGGAATTTACTCAGATTGTTCTCAAAGTGTTCGACGGGCGAGAAAAGCGAGTTCTATTGGAGTCTATTTATAGGGTTTTGCCATTCTCTCTCTCTCTCTCTCTCTCTCTCTTTAGAGAAAACTATTTACAAGTCCTGCAAATATTGTCAGTAAAAGTGTGAAAAATCTACCGCCCGCCTGAAGAAGTCTTTTACTTTTGAAATTCTTTCCTTTCTTTTTAGAGGCCAATGTACGTACAATGGAACGATGTTGCTTTGCCTGTTGCTTAGCTACTTCTGGCAGTTGAGCTGTCCCTTTAGTCAAATGGCCAAACAGGCCAGATATTTGATTTCGAACCTTATTGGCAATGCCAGGTTTGAGCTTTTCCTTCATAAGTAGAGATGTCGAAGGTCTTAAAACTGTAAACACAAACTTATTTCCATGTTGCTTCTCCAGTATGAGGATAGCAAGTCATAGGTCTTTTTAGTATTCATAGGGAGATATACTGTAATTTCATTGTCAAAAATATCTGTGACGACACGCAGATCCTCGGGTGTATTTTGATTAAGATCCAATAGGATGTAGCCGGAGGGTTTATTAGTTGCCTGATTGTATGCTGAGAGCAGAAATTTGGGGGATCCCGGATAGATTTGTTTATTGAGAGTTATGAGCGAGAGAGAAGCACGAAAAGCTCTGTAGATGAGAGAGTTGTTACAGTTCAAAGCAAATGTTCGTATACATGTATTCTGATGAAAGAGGTTTTGTACAACTAGAGTAATGAAACTCTTTTTGATATAAGAGCGAACGGCGAACAGCTGTAATATTTCCTTGGACCACTGTTCAAAAGATTCACCCAGATCGTCAATAATCAACCAAGAGTTTTGTTCAATAACGCTGAAAACATCAAGTCCTTGTATGAATTGTATCTGCACCAACCCCAAGGTGGTGGGGGCAATCACTTTTATTTTATCATATGACTCCTGCCTAATACTATAGCAATAGTAGATATTTTTTGGCTTTTCCACAAAAATTTTATCACAATTTTTAATTATTTTAGTTAATAGTGTTGTTTTGACCGACATTGACTGTCCACACAGAAACGATATGAATGGTGTTTTAAATTGATAAATGTTCCCTTCAACAGTTCACTTGGACAACTAACTGTAGACTATGGCCGTCTATTGACTAAATAATTCCCCTATTACTAATACTACTACTCCGTTGAAGAATAATAATAACGGTAAGAATAAGAATAAGAAATAATAACATTTTCTTTTATTATATACATAAAAAGGCAAAAATACTTTAAAAAAAAAAATACTAAATTGAAAAAGGCACATTAAACATGAATAAAAAAAATACACTTTTTTTTTAATTTATTTATAATAAAAAAAACAACATTTACATAGCCACTAGAAAAAAAAAAAACACTTAAATAAATACACTTTTTTTTTCTGTTTATTTATTTATAAAAAAAAAATACAACATTTATTGGAATAATGTGCACACACACTTGTGAAATAATATCATACACTTTTACTTACACCATTTTAATTTTTGGGGTCCCCCCTCCCCCCGGGGGGCGGCCGCGGCGGGAGCCGGGGCCGGGAAGCACCGGGCACGGGGGGCCCGCTGGGGCGGGCCCGGGCTGGCATTAAATACTTTAAGTTGATCTGTCTTGAAAACACACACCCACACATTGAAAATTGATTTTGATAGAAAAAAAAAAGAATTAAAAAAAAACCTAATTACCCAAAAAAAAAAAACCTCCCACCCAATTTATACTTTTTTTTTTTTTTAGTGAATTTAAGTTAATTTTTTTATACCGAGTTGTTTTATTTAATCTATAAATTAAACTCGGGGTTAAATTAAAAAATTAACGGGTGTTAGTAACGTCACACCAACCACCACTAAATAGACTTTGTCCGATATGGCAGACATGGCGTTTTTCTCAACTCTAACTGTGTAGTTTTTAAATTGTAAAGAGCGAATCACCATGACTTTCGCCCTTGGCACTAAACTACGTTCCACACAGTTTCTATACACAGTCATGTCGAAATTATTTTTTACAAAGTGTGTAGTTACCCCCTTGCAAACTTGTTTGATATCCTTGCCGTGCGTTTCCACACAGTATACCTTCGGTCCAGGAAACACACCACTGGATATCAGATCACTACCCGTTTCAGATTTTAACATTAACAATTGATTTGGGGCCTGACGTTTCACTAGCTCTGGGTAGAGGGATTCGTCCCAGTTAGTGTAGTCCATTCGTGAGCTAATGTACTCACTATTTTCCAAATCATTCAATAGATTTTCAGTTTTGACTTTTAACAGGAGTGAATCAGTGTCCCCGTAATACACTTGAACTTGTCCCTCAATCGACCACTATAACTTGCATACATTATAATAAAACGACAACAAGAGTTTCTTGGATATTTCAGCTATTGCATTTCCCCCTGTAATATTTTTATTTAATACAACGTTTCTTTTCTTGCGATGTAGGAGCACCATATTAGAGTCTATGATTGTGAACGATGTGAAATTTGGATCCGCAATGATTCGAGCACAATCTTTGGGGTTGGTTACAATGTCACATTTACTTCTGTGTCGTACGCTGACGCACATTTTACCGACAGCTGAGTTCAAAATGAGTTTATAGACTTCTTTTTCAACTTTCGTTTTCGCTTGTGAACGCTTACTGACAAAGGTGTCAATAAAGTTTTCATGAAAGGCTTTTGATCAAATTGGAGGGCTCTATGAATCTTTGTGACCTTGAAACCATTGGACACCATCCATTTGAATAGCACGTGATGAACAACGATATTCTGTTTTGGGTTGAGGTCGGCAAAGAGTTTTTGTTTTGAAGGTACCCAGTGCATACTCCCATCCTCTACTAAAGATAATTTTTAGTGATTCGGAGATTCCCTCTCCATCGATCTATTTATTCACGGAAAAACAAAGTCTTTTACTGAGTCATGGATTTCCAGGGGTATTTCATCGTCAATTTAAAAAAACCATCACCGTGCCCCATTCTCCTCAACACTGGCAAAGTCGGGGAAATTCGAAGCACAGGGATTGTCAAGCCATTTATAATTGCCACACGGCAAACAGTAGTGAGACATTGCCGATGGGTAAAGGGAATTCATATCCAAAAAAACTGCGTCCGACTTTTCATCGGTGTGCTGTCCACTCGGATCAGTTTTCATGATACGATCCTCGTGAAAAACATACCCACCCCTCATTGATCTCTCAACAAACAGATGCTGATCCACCTCGGCGATCAGACCTATTTCTTCTTTGCTGATTTTAAGTATCAAGTCCATCACCAAATAGGGAGTGGAAAAATAATAACCTAAATCCAACCCAAATTCCCCATAGATTTTATCCGTATTTTTGCACACAATATCCAGAAGAGTGAGTACGTCACTGGCCAAGTATAGTTTACAATAATCCCACCCATTTTTACATCCACCCTTTGCCCAAACCCTCTTAGCAAATTCGTAGTCGCTAGTGGTGCACTCACTCTTAGTGAGAGCATTGTAAAAAGCTTCAATGGGTGGTAATGACACCTTATCTAGCCTCGAGCCAGAGTTGTAATAATCATATGGATATATACCCTTACAAGTTAATAAATAATACATTTCATCATCGGGGAAGCGCTGTTTGAGGAGGGGAAGCTATCAAAATTGTCACTTTTCTGTACCTGAATCAATTGACTTAAAGATTTGGGGAAGAAGCTAAAAGAGTCTAAAAAACAGATTTTATTCAGGCACGTGTTACCCATGTCAACTGTTTTCCACATGAATTCTAGCAGCAGTAGCTTCTCCGAGGATTTGGGTATGAGATTATATGAAAAAGAACCATCTATCCATGCGTCATCTACAACTCCTCCCTTGGCAATGCGAGCCAATGCCGGAAGAACAAACTTTAAGTCGTAATTGGAATTGTGTATAAAAACAAGTACGAAATATTGTTGTCTAACGTTTAAATTACATCACTGATGTGTTACCCCCCTAAAGTTACTCCCCCTGATGTAATTTCCTGCCATAAACGACCACGGTCGATCACATTCCTCCTCCCGCCATTTCCAACACCATAATCAAATTCTCCCTTGCAAACCCAACACATTTCACGATTTTTAATGGCCACTATGTCATCTGGTGATAGGAGCATAGGATAGTTTGTATAACGAAGGCACGAAATTGCACCGTTCGCTGTTTTGACTATACTGACCAATTCAGAGCTCATGCAGTCTTCACCGTCACTCAACATCTCCACTACCTCCAAAACTTGCATGGTATTATTGGAATCTCGTTGCGCGTGAGCTTAAGATACCCCTATGGCTTCATGTATTTTAACATGATTTGACGGATCGCACACGTCTGTCAGCTTAGCCTCGCAGTCCAAAGCGATCTTATTGCTCTGCAGGAGCGTGTTTTGAAAATTTTTAAAACGTAAGATCGCTCTATCTCCGCTTACCGTCTCCACAGCCTGGTATCCATGACGTTTACGTTGTTTCTTGTGATGATTTAACTTTAAATCAGAGCGAAATCTTGAGAGACATGTTGGACAGTAATAGCATACACTCCCTCGCCCCGTTTTACCCTCACTTAGAACCCTACTAATATCCGGAATCGGATTGAAATGACCAATTGAGTTGGAATCTGTGGGTGGGGTGTACAGAAGCCACACCCAATATTCTACTGATTCAATTGAAGGAGCCCGCACTGGAAATAATACACCCTTCTTATCGGAACGCTGACCCTCTTCAAATTCTGGTTCATACTGTAACACCGTGACACCTTAACTGACGGGGGATTATTATATCCCCCGACACTAGAGAGTTGAAAGGGTCACCGAATTTGGCGCTGTAGACCAATGTGTGATGCAAGGCAGAGTTGGAGAGAAAAAAAATCCGGACGAGGGGATACTGTTTCTGTTGTATTACTACATCTATCTATAGCATTGAGTGGAATGGTGGTGGGTGACAGAGAATTGTCAATAACACCGCTCCCAGTCTGTTCAATCACATTGGGGGGATGTGACATGAGGTTTCCTAGCACATGGTTCAATGTGTTTGGTGAATATTGGTCGAACAAGCAGATGGTGTCCTCTGACGGTATGTTGTTAAGAGGATCCAGTTCTTGTTTAGTTTTGAGCTCATCCCAAGATAAACAAAATCAACTAACGGCTACCCCCGAATTATCAAATCGGATCGTTTAGAAGCTTCAATCCTCCCAGCTAGATACTTAATCCCACACATAGTGAAAGAACCCACCGTCCTACTCCAAATACTCTAGAGCCAGTTTGGCTTCAACCCTGAACTCTGCTGGTGGTGACAGAATTGGTCCTGTAAATATAGTCGCTTCATCACTCAATGGTGTCGCTGGTGGTGCTATATTTTTAATCTGTAGAAAAAAAAAGTTTTATTTTTTATGTAAATTTTTTATAGTTAATAAACTTTGTCAATTTCTCATAGTCACTGTCACACTACCACTACCACCATCACCTGAACAATTAAAAGAAGAAGAAAAAAGTTACATTGCCTTATGTCTTTCATAATGTCAACTGAACATGTTAAAAAATATATATTTATTTTTTTATTATTATTTTTTAAGTCAGAAAAATGTAGTCTTATTCTTAGAAGGGTAAGTTAGAACAAGAGAATGATAAAAAAAACTAATGGTTTTATTCCAAAAATTTTTTTTAAAATAAAAATGCAAAATATGGGTCCAATTCGATTGTTTGAGCCTCTTCATTATAATTCTCAATGAAATTTGACCATCGTTCAAACGCTTGTTAATAATTAAATAAAAAAACAAATTTTTTTCAACTGAAAGTAAGGAGAAACACTAAAACTTAAAATGAACCAAAATTATTATTTAGATGAGGGGGGGTTCCCTCCTCCTCAACACCTCGCCTTTCCCGCTAGGTTAAGATTTTCTTTCGATTCTTTAAAAATGACCCCTGAATCAAACAGGTCACTTAACTAGAATATATAGCTGGGTTGAAAGCAATAGAAAAACTTTAGCCTAAAGAGTGAGGTATTGACGGAGGGGCGAACCCCCTCATATACGAAATAATTTCTGTTCTTTTTAAGTTTTAAAGTTGCTCCTTACTTTCAGTTGAAAAACTTTCAACTGAAAGTTTTATTTATTTAAACTCGTTTCTAGTTTAAATTTTAGTTTGAAATTGATTTTCTTATCGTTTTTAAATAGTGCTAGTAAATCTGACACCACCCAAATAGAAAATTTATCTACCCCCACTAACAATTACGCCTTGGAGAGAACCTCCCCCGTCACTCCCTCCCCCCAACCCTCCCTCGACCACAAAAAAAAAACTGTAAACCGCTGGCTACTTGCCAATAACCAATGCTATATGCAAACAATGGGCAAAGCTCATAACTTGCAGTCCTCCTCCCGAGCATGTGAGGGATAAAATCATCCTCAAAGACATAGTTATTAGATTTTTTTGAATAAATATGGTAATTTCAAACTTTTAATCCGGTGACTTTGGGAAAAAAATGATCCTAGGTGGGGGCTTAGTTGCCGTCCAAATCATTAGGTCAATTAAAAAGTACACTATAAATTTTAATTTATATTTTAATGCGGCCGCTCTCAATATTCTAGGACCTCTGGGTCGATACAGTCACCCCTGAAAAAAAAAAAAAAAATAAACACGCAAACTGATAAAAAAAAACTAATGGTTTTATTCCAAATTTTTTTTAAAAATTGAAGTTGACCTGGGCTAAATAAATGTTTGTAAGAGAGAAGAACTTTTTTCTCCATCCATATCAACAATTAAAGTGCAATTAAAATGTTGGATGGTCCTTTTTTAGAACCCTCCTCCCCTCCCCTCCCCTCCCCCTCTCCCGGGGCGGACTCATGGGAACCGGGAGCTTCCTTCGATGTAGGAGGATCGATACCCTTTCAAGTTGGGGGGTATCGGACTTCACAACACTGTTCAAATAGAACAGCCTCAAATTCTTTCTCGCAAACACCTAAGTGTTTCAATGAAATGATCAAAAACGGGTTCACCCAATATAATGTTTCTTGACATCGCTGTGAAGACATATTTGGAAATTATCAAAAAACCTTTCTCCCTGTGTAAATTGCTTATCGAAGATAGAAATCTTGCTATTTAACGTCCGCTTTGCAAGACACCCACTTAGAATTCAAATCGTATTAAAAAGCGATGGGAGATCTGATAAGTAGCGGATGCATGCAAATGCCTTAGCGCAAAAATACCAGTTTAAAAGTGCGCGTCAACTGTGAAGTACCAAATCGTTTTCGTTTTTTTTTTAAAATAGTTAGTTTTTGTCTAAAAGGAATATTGGAATTATTGCATTATAATTCATCTTGGTTAGAAGTTAAGAGGTAAGGTTGTTTTTTTTTTTTTTATAAATTCATGATAATCATTACTTTATATATATACCAGCTAATTTGGTTAATGAAAGAAAATGAAATAGTTTTTAGAAACAAATTCTAATTTTTACTCATCAAAAGCTATGCGCCAGATAAAATTTATCTTATTTTTGAAAATAGGGATAGAAAAAAAAAAATTTTGTATATACTTATAAATTATGAACGGGTTTCTATATATGAACTCCTTGGCAAAACTTGAATGGGGTTAAGTTCACAATCTTCTGTAGGCTGAGCTGAGACATTATATAAAGCAGTCCATTCCCTTTTCAAGTTCCTTCCAGCTGACATGGAGCTAACACTGGGGTCAGAGGACCCTGTCATTAAAAGATTCGCGGCCATTGGCTGGTCCAGGTCGTGTGTAGTTATAGCAGCGAATTTGATAACTGATGGTCTTGCAGCTTGCATTAATATACCTTCGCTATATCTTGCCTTCTTTTCAGAAGGGGGTATTGCATGTGTCCACTTCCTTGAAAAAAAAGGGTAAAATTTAACATGAAAAAAATGCATTTTGGGTTTGGAAAATAATTCAGTTTATGTTAGGCATTTAAAGTAGTGTAAAACATTTTTTTTTTCAATAGAGCTAAGCACTTTTCAAAAAAAATTACTAAAAAGGTTAACTTATCTTTATAAAAAACACACGGTAATGGCATCGGGGCCGGGAATTATTTACAAAAACACCCCTAAAAAAAAAAGCCGCCGTAAGCTTCAACCTATAAGAGAATTATTTAGTGGTTTCAGCTCCTAAAAACAATAGGATTCTAAGTATATAAGTACCCTTAGTTCTAGTGTTAGGAAAGAATTTCTTCCTTAACTTAACGGCAAGACAATTTCTTTTTTTATTATAATAATGAGAAAATTTTTACTCACCAGAAATTGCTTAGAATTATCCATTTTCTATGTAAATGCTTACAAAAAATGTCAGTTGTGTTATGTTCAATAAACTATTCAAAACTGTTGAAGAATCTAATTGAAACTTGAATATATACAAAAAATAATTGGCATCTAAAAAAGATACACCGGTTTTTCTGACACGGATTTAACCTAAAAAAAAAAACTTGTATAAAATGAAATTTAAATTTATTTAATTGTGTCAGAAAAAACTTGAGCCAGAACAGATTATACCCAACCTGTCTGGTAGGGGCGCGTACGCAAAGTATATACCTTCAAGCAAATTCCATATGATATTTCAAATTACTATAGCTTCTATAGAAATGGTACCTCTTTGCAAATAACCCTGGTAACCCAATTACTTGAAAACTTACACACATATCTATGCCTCAGGCGTAGGTTTGCGTTTAGGTTTTCAAGTAATTGGGTGCTTACTACTTCTCTCCCCCCCCCACCCTTCTCTCTCTCTCTTACTGGCATTATAGAAATTTAGGGGGGTGTATTTTCTTTTCGTTGCTTTACCGGTTCATTGAAAATGCCAAAAAGAGTTATTTTCCAATGGAAAAATCACAAAAAGATATTTTCCCAAATCTAGGGGGTGCCCCCCTCCTGTCCGCCTCCCAATTGACGCCAATGCACTCTCTCTCTCTCTCTCTATCTCTCTCTCTCTCTCTCGCTCTCTCTCTCTCACTCTCTCTCTCTCTCTCTCTCTCTCTCTCTCTCTCTCTCTCTCTCTCTCTCTCTCTCTCTCTCTCTCTCTCTCTCTCTCTCTCTGTCTCTCTCTTAGTAAAGGAAAACTAAGATTCAGAAAAGTTGAGAAAAGATGATTTTCAGAAAGTTGAGCATCACATTGTGTTAATAAAAACATTTTTTCTTTTTAATTATGCAGGAACAGGGGCGAATCTCCAGCATTTTTATTGGGGGGGAGAGATTGGTCCTTATCTGGATAGTCAAAGGGCATGGGATGTATAAAAAATTTCTCCACATTTTCGGGGGGGCAACTGCCCCCCTTACCACCACCAAACGACGCCCCTGTGTAGGAATGTAACTAAGGTAGGTGTGTCGAGATTCCTCGCCTTACCCAGTGACACCATTCTAGTTTTCTTTGGGGGGGGGCAAGAGATATAAAATTTCTTTGTAAAGCAAATGATGGGAATGTAAGAAAGACAATTCTTGTTCTTAAAAAAAAATGCTGGTGTCTTTTCTGCAATGAATTTGAACTTCAGAGTGATCATTACAATCTGGTTCTCCCTTAAAGTACCTCCCTGGTTCATAGATTTCGCGGCAAGTTTGCGTTAATTAAACTTGCTCCTAACGCAAGTTTGTCGGATCAATCTATTTTGCGCCCCCCCCCCTAAAAAAAAACTCCTGGATCCGGCACTGTATCCAACTATTCATTTCTAATTACGTAATGAACGCCATTTTACTTTTTCAGCACTGCTTTCCGCTGCCGGAGCTGCGTTATTTGCCATTCAACCTCAAGATGGTTATTTAGTAGAATTTACGTGGGCTTTCTATTCACAGGCAAGTAACATTATCTTGATAGCACCGTTGCCACGAGCAGTACTAATATACAACTTTTTGACTGTTTTCCCCCTATATATATATATATATATATATATATATATATATATATATATATATATATATATATATATATATATATATATATATATATATATATATATATATATATATATATATATATATATATATATATATATATATATATATATATATATATATATATAAGGTATATTTATCTACGTGGTGGAGGTTGTTTGGTGGAGAGTGGGGTTCTTTATATTTTGTCCTTAAAAAAAAATATCCGCCTTCTTTTCTGTTCAGCTGAGAAAGTTCCGTGGCAATAATGCCCAAAAGGTTTGCTTTTTTCAGTATTCTTGTATTTCCACTTAAACGTGACTCGAAACAAGTATGCAATATGAACTACAACAAAGGCTTGGACAAAAGACGTGACTAAGCTGACGTGATCCAATTATTTTTTTGCTTAATTTCAAGAAATTCCACGACCGAAAGTTACAAAAAACTAATTTTTATATCAACTGTAAAAACACGGAAAAGGTTGCTGGCTGCTTATATTCAATAGAACTTTCCATATATTCCGATGTGTATTTGGCAATGACGGTGACTCTCAAGCAAAGTGATACTAATGAACGAGTGTGTTGCCAGATTCTCTTCTTCGGTATCTCTCTCTCTCTCTCTCTCTCTCTCTCTCTCTCTCTCTCTCTCTCTCTCTCTCTCTCTCTCTCTCTCTCTCTCTCTCTCTCTCTCTCTCTCTCTCTCTCTCTCTCTCTCTCTCTCTCTCTCTCTCTCTCTCTCTCTCTCTCTCTCTCTCTCTCTCTCTCTCTCTCTCTCTCTCTCTCTCTCTCTCTCTCTCTCTCTCTCTCTCTCTCTCTCTCTCTCTCTCTCTCTCTCTCTCTCTCTCTCTCTCTCTCTCTCTCTCTCTCTCTCTCTCTCTCTCTCTCTCTCTCTCTCTCTCTCTCTCTCTCTCTCTCTCTCTCTCTCTCTCTCTCTCTCTCTCTCTCTCTCTCTCTCTCTCTCTCTCTCTCTCTCTCTCTCTCTCTCTCTCTCTCTCTCTCTCTCTCTCTCTCTCTCTCTCTCTCTCTCTCTCTCTCTCTCTCTCTCTCTCTCTCTCTCTCTCTCTCTCTCTCTCTCTCTCTCTCTCTCTCTCTCTCTCTCTCTCTCTCTCTCTCTCTCTCTCTCTCTCTCTCTCTCTCTCTCTCTCTCTCTCTCTCTCTCTCTCTCTCTCTCTCTCTCTCTCTCTCTCTCTCTCTCTCTCTCTCTCTCTCTCTCTCTCTCTCTCTCTCTCTCTCTCTCTCTCTCTCTCTCTCTCTCTCTCTCTCTCTCTCTCTCTCTCTCTCTCTCTCTCTCTCTCTCTCTCTCTCTCTCTCTCTCTCTCTCTCTCTCTCTCTCTCTCTCTCTCTCTCTCTCTCTCTCTCTCTCTCTCTCTCTCTCTCTCTCTCTCTCTCTCTCTCTCTCTCTCTCTCTCTCTCTCTCTCTCTCTCTCTCTCTCTCTCTCTCTCTCTCTCTCTCTCTCTCTCTCTCTCTCTCTCTCTCTCTCTCTCTCTCTCTCTCTCTCTCTCTCTCTCTCTCTCTCTCTCTCTCTCTCTCTCTCTCTCTCTCTCTCTCTCTCTCTCTCTCAACTCGACTTAAACTCGTGTTACTGTTGTCCGGAACGACGTCATATAATTTACCAGTGCCACTGTGTAACTAATTTAGAAAAAAACTGAAAAAGTTTAGGATTACTGGGAAATCTCGAAAATTAGACAAAGGGTGAATATGTGGATCGATAGTATTGATACTTTTCAAGACTTCTGTTCCACCGATACGATACCACTGATTATCGGTATTTATGCTATCGTATCGGGTGTTCACAACAGTATGACAAATCGAGCATATTTTTGGCGGTAGTTCCTCGATATTTTTCAAGACTTTTGTTCCACCGATACGGATCAGTATTTGTGCTATCATTTCGAGTGTTCATAACAGTATAGTAAATCGAGCATTTTTTGGCCATAGGTTCAAATTTGTCACTTTATTACTATTTAATTAACCAACTGTCAATTTATATTCAGTTCATAAATTGATTCTAATAATCCTTGCCATTCTTTAAAACAAACGAAGCATCACTTTTCCTAACAAGTACCATCAATTTACCTTCCATTTTGTACTTGCTGCTTGAATTTACAATTTCTATGTCGACAAGGACAGCCACGGACTTTTTTTCCTGTCATCAAAAATTGTCAATACTCCGACATAATACCAATATTTTACAAAGCGACTGCCCACCGTGTTGACGGAGAATCTAATCAAATGGCAAAATTCTTCGTGACCGTATCTGGTCATTGTAGCCGAATTGCAAATTTTAAGGATGGCCCTATGAATTTTTTTCAAAATATTTTTCAAATCCCGACTGAAATGCTCCTATCCCATTTCTTACAGTTCTTTCTTTTAAGTTTCGTTGCACGGAAGCAATTTTTAATCTGACTCGTCCATCTTTAAACACGGAACATTGACCCCCTTCTTCGGAAAATAACACATGGTGGTACTTGGATTATTTTAAAGGTGTTGACAAACAATTACGAAACATGACAAAGAATATTCTCCACGCACTAGCTGTCGATTAAGAATAAATATAGTCATCAGAATATTGAGGGGTCTCCAACTCTCCGCCTCCTGATGCACACCCTGGTAGCGCCACTTTCTCGCCATGCATGGCATAATTTCGCCACACCTTACTTCTGCGTGTCAGTTAAGGATCTTTTAGACACTCTTCTATCACGCGTGGCACGTGCCATTGGGTGAACTTGATTTTTGGAAGCGGGCCACCCCTTAGAGAGCAATTCTATTCTAGCATACTGCTGTCACGCCATTTCAAGCTGCAAAGAATCAATGATTTCGTAAACTTCAGTTTTCTCGTGGCGGGGGGGGGGGTGCAATATTACTTGAAGAGGGACAAATCTGTGAATTATGCGAAAAAATATTCGAAAATCTTGAGCCTTTGAATGGAGATAAAGGTCCCTGTGCGCACGCACTTGATTCTAAATACTCATAAATTATCTCGATTACACACAATATGCCCATGGTTCTTGCAAAAATATACGGAAATGACTTTATATCATTATGCTTTTATGTGATTAGGCCTGTTGATGCTTATTTTCAGAAAAATTAAAAACTTAAAAAGTAAAAATTTTGTTTACAAAAATTGCTAGCGTTTACTTTGGGACTTAAAAAAGCTGGTTTGTGTTATTGACATTTATTTTTAGTTTTGCAATTTATTTTTATGGAGTTTTAAATGTATTTTTAAGGTCCTGTGGCATTGGCTTAATTTCGTCAAAATGACGGGGGAGAGGGAAGTTACAGCCAAATTTCCCAATTCAAGTGAAAATGACATCGAAAACTGAAAAATGAGCCATGTATTGCCGTAAAGGCAAAAATATACAAAAAAAACTGACTTGTTTCTGTGGATGCTTGAATTAGGAAGGCTTATTTTAATTCTGACAAGATTTTTGAAGAAATCAAATTTCAGCTGGGGGTGGGGATAAACTGGGGTATGGTGGGGGGGGGGGCAAATTGAGGTCCGAAGGGCAGTTGCCCTCCCCTTCTGCTTCATAGCAAATTACGCCCCTGTACTGTGGTCTTGCATAATCAGTGTCACAATTTCTTGTCAGGAGCGCGCACAGGATTTTCTTTTGGAAGAGAAGGCATAACTTGAAAAAAACATAAAAATTGACGAATTATATGGAATATACAAAATAAATTATCCTTCTACTTCACAGGTCAAAGAGCCTCTGGAGGCATAGTATAGTATGCTATTGTATGTATATTTCATCGTGAATAGTATATTATCTTAAATGTAGGCAACAACTCCAGATTCTGGAAGGTGGGGCAATATATACCTGCTTCAAGTGATTCAACTGTAAACTAAATAAAATAAAAATATCTACGTAGTTTCATGCTTTTTTTCAGTTTTTCTTCTATTTCTGTGTACTATTATATCTAGGCTACGCATACTGATTGATGAGTGAGTGTTAGAGTCGGTGAAAATGGACTAACTCTGACCACTTTTACTTTCCTACCTGACTTAATATCGTATAACATCTGCTGTATCTGCAGAAGATATTAAATAACAGGGGTTGTCCAGAACGTAGCTTGTTTTCTCAATAAGATAGCAAGCCTAAGTGAAGAAAACCTTTTTAACTATTAATAACTATAAATAAAAATTTGAAAGTTAAACTTTTAAACTACGCTTTGAAAATAGTCTTTCAAATTCAAACGCACTTCATGAACCGAAGCAACTTACCTCCTACAAATTTGCCGACTAGCACTTTTTTTACTTATTTCGCATAACTGGGAGAAGGAACCCTACCGTTTTGGCGTTTGGGTACTCTGCCACTCAATATTTTCAATACTATGTCCTCCCTCACTCAATAGGAAAGAAAAATTGGTAGCTAGATTCATCTTTATATACAAAAGAGGCTATATATTAGGAATATATATATTCTCCAGGGAAATCAAGGAAGGGGTATTTTGGTGGGTAAAAGACCACCTATACACAAGAGAAGGTGCACGAGAATAACATCGCTGTGGTTAAGCTAGGAAATGAGGTTACTAGCTGTTTCCGTTTTGAATCAGGAATTAAGCAGGGTTGCGTTCCACCACTATTTAAATGAATAATTTTAATGAACTTTCTCCTAAGGAACACGGCAAAGACTATGGAGGAGTATGGAATCAAATGTGAAAGTAAAACTGTTGAAGACTTAGACTATGCTGATGATTTGAAAGATGATGAAAGTAGAATAGTGAAGCCCCAGAGGGGTTTTTCACAGTTGAAAAAAGTTTGGAAGAATAGGAACATACGTCGGCCGACCAAGATTAGAATATTGGAAGCTAAAGTGATGACAGTGGTCAATCGTGATTCTGGAACCTGGGTGCTTTCAAAGACTCCAGAAGATTTGTCATATGTTCTCCAGAGAAATTATCTACGGATTCCTTTGGATACCCATCTGACTGGCCGTATCTCAAACAGTAAGCTGTGCAAAAAATTGGTTCTATCCCAGTTTCTAGGGCTATAATGAAAAAAAAAGGTTGAGATGACTAGGATGAAAGAAGAAATATTGTCAAAGATCGTCCTTTTCTATCAACTACATAGGGCCAAACGAAAATCAGGTCGTCCCAGAATGGGAAGGGAGGAGGGCCAAACAAAGGACCAAACATAGGGCCAAACAAAAAGCAGGTCGTCCCGGAATGGGGAGGGAGGAGGGCCAAACATAGGACCAAACAAAGAGCAAAGCGTCACGGAATGGGGAGGGAGGAGGTCTTAAAGAAGGATTTAAAGGGAATAGGATCTTCTCGGGAGGGTGTAAAGAAAGAGGCTCTGAATAGATTTTGATATAGGAGGAGCGAGGGTAACTATTTTGACCTCAAGTGGCTTTATGCTGCAATGAGTTGTTAATAGTATTTGTAGTAGTGGTAAGATAATTGTCTCCACTGTATCTTGGATTATGATGAAAAGTGAATTTAGAACGTAATGCCAAGCTAAAGTTACTTTCTGGACAATCCTCGTAGATCAACTTCTGCAGGCATAATTTCTCAACAATTGTAACTAAAAGTATTGAGGAGATGATTAACCTTAATTAAGTTTTTCTTTTTTCAGTCATTTTTCGAAAAAAAAACCTTCTATTAGTTCGACCTTGTTCCTTACACTCCGAAATAATTTAGTCCCTTCCTAATTATAATTCTGTTTTCCCTGCCGATAAAAAGTAATAATCATATCCAGATTGACTAATATGAGCAATTCAAAAGAGTTTGCATGTGCAAAATTACAGGGTAGTAGATACCATTTTGGTTCACCACTCATCCAAAAAATAAAAGTAAAAAAAAAAAAAAAGTTAGAGATTGAATAATTTACGATACCCTTCTGAGCATAATATGGTTCTTCCAGTTGTTAGTTGTTTTTGCCAGCTTTAGATGCTACTTACTACAAATGATTTTCCAAATCTGGTATAAAAAACAACACAAAAGACAAACTTAAGAATAGATCTTCACATTAAATATAATAAATATAAATTTTTCTTTTGATATTATAAGGATAAGGTTATAATATTTTCTTTTTCAGGTCATTGTAATAGTATTGGAAATTTTGTTGACTGTTGCTAGTGCATACGAGTTCATATTCTCTCGGCAGCTAGATGGTGACCCAACTGATTATGAGCGTGATCCTCATGGACTCAATGCAATGACATTATCAAATCCTAGCTTTCGGGATGAGTCAGATGGCAGAAGACTTGCAGGAAGGAATCCTGGCTCATCTGGCCCCGGGAGGCCTGGCCAAAGAAGCGGCCATGTTCGCTCAAATTCGTTAAATCGATCCCATCGTGCACAAAATGGGGCCATCAGAAATTCTCGGAAGGGGAAGGGGCTACCTCCCCTTAATATAGCAGTAACAGACTCAAGTGCGAAGCCCTATGTTTCCATGAGTCCTAATACACCAAGTGGAGAAAGCAGCCTTAATGGCTCTGTAGACTCAGATAGTGTTGCTGGTTCAGTGTTGTCAAATGCATCAGTTAGTAGTCTAACAAAATCACCTCTAAGGTCTAGTTTAAAGAAACCACGACAGAATGGACTTGGAATAGCTAACCCTGCTTTTGCTGGCTCTTCGCCAAGCATAACGAGTCGTGGTAGTGTTAAAAAAGTGAAAATAGTTATTGAGCAGGAGAGTACACCCGTGTAGTTAAGTGATGAAAACATTAATCAAATTTGTGTTTTTCTAATGAAATACGGTCCAAATTGAGCTATCCCAGTGCTTTTTTTTGTGAACTTTTATACGGATATAGTAGCAATATAATTTCATAGTATAAAATGACCTAGAAAGTTCAGTTCATACAGTTTAGTTTTATTTTTAAGAATAATTTAAGCTGAATTTGATATAAGTGTTTGCCAGTCATTTAAGCATATTAAAATTATCAACTTGTATTTAACTCATTGGCATTAGAAAAAGTGGCTGTATCTAAAACTTTTTCCCCAATTGCTTTATTTTGTATTTTGTTTACTGTTCCATCAAACGGATCTTTCAGAGGCCAATTCGAGCAAGTCAATAAAGAAGCAGAGAAGAGTTCAAAAGGAAATTGGCTGCTATTTTGATTTTAAAAATCAAAGTGTGAAAAGGCTGTTTAAAAATGAAGATATGGCAACGTCAAAGGTAGACAAAACGAAATACAATAAAACTAATAAAGACACTAAAAGAAATAAGAAATAAAAGAAAATAAAAAGAAATAAGCTCCTATTTAGCTTTAACACAAAAAAAAGAAGGAAAAAAAGCTCAGTATTCGATGCTAGAACTTTTGTTTGTCATTTTCGATATTAAACTTTATTTTTAGAGAATATCCTTCTGGACTTAAGAAAAAAGTTAAAACTCGCTTAAAGGTTTTCTTGCCAAAATCTGAAAAATATAAAAAAATAACTGGGTCAAATTAGCTTAAGCTACCATAACAGATTGGAAGCAATTTAATCATGTTCCGCTTTTCTTTCCTCCGTGTTTCGAATATTTTAATTATTTTGATCCGTGTATTTCAATCCGTATTTCGAATATTTGTTATTATTTTCTTTTGTTAGTTTCAAAACTTTTCTGTTTGTTTTGAAAAACAAAATAGAAACTACAGTAAAAGTAACCATCAAAATATGAATGAACAAATTCTAAAATCTCGCCCCTACCCTCTCGACTAAGTGTCGATCTTGTGTGAAACTTCTGGCACCTGACTAATATGAGCCTTCAGAGTCCAAGTCAATTAACCCGGCTGTTATTATTTTACCTTAAAATAGTTAACTAAGAATTTTAATCTTCACTCTCTTAGGGAATGTCCAAAAATAAAAGACTTAACCAGTGCATCTAGTAATCTCAAATTTTTTCGTGAGTTTCCCGCCAAATTCTTCAAAAGAAAATTGGGTTTTCCAAAATCTCCCCAAAAGGAAACGTTTGTCAATAAACTAATGTTAACAGAAAATGTAACTTCGAATACCGAAATTTTTCGGCAGACCCTAATGTATTTTTGGGGAAATTCATGGAAACCCCAAAAAATTAGAGGATATTCAATGCGTTGGGTTTAACACCCTAAGATAATTTAATTAACAGTAATAAAACGTAGCTGAAGAAGCAAACGTAGCACTATGAGACTAAAATTGTAATACCAATTTATAATCTGTAGTAGGTCAAAAGTTTATCTAACCACCTCGGTTGCCACATCAAAGGTCCCTATTTTCCTCTTATTAGACCAAAAAGTTAAAAGTTAAAATAATTTAACTGAAATAATCTTCTTTGGCACTATCTTTATTGTTAGTTTATCGAAATAGATTTATTCAGATTCTAGACGAGTCATGTAAAAGACCGGTATTTTGAGGGCTTTACATTAAACTAAATCAAATCCATTTGCTATAATAGACTACCAGTCAATAAGAAACTAAATTTTAGCTACTCTAGGGCTAGTTCAAAGGTCAAAGCTGTTAAGCGATCTTATTAATTATTGCCAATATGGAACCCGGTTCCTTCTGGACGACTCTAAAAATTGGTCTATTTTTGTATATGTGATGGAACAACAAAAGAGTTTCCGGAAAAGGAGTTGGCCTCATTTTTCAAAAAAAACTTCTTGAGCAAGTTATTTCTCTTTGATAGGTTGTTTTCTTTAGCTGCTAATTCATTGTTTAATAATTTTAATAAATGAAAAGTTCATGTAAAACCCATCTTTGGGCCCAAAATTTTAAAAATTATTTTTAAAACAAAACTCACATTATGTAAACCATATTTCATTTTTCAAAAAGGAACAATCGGTTTCGTTTCTTGAAATGAAACGAAAGTAAAATCTTATTGAATATAGATAAACAGTTCATTCGGCTTAATTAAAACTATACAAAAGAGTACACATAAACTAAAGGGAAAAATAACGATAAATCTGATGAAAAAACATGATCAAATGTGCCAATTAAATTTTTAAAGTCAGATTTTAATGGCTATTCTTGAAACTAACTATACGGTACTGAGGCCATAGTTAATTTTTCAAAAAGATAACTATTTTTATTGAAATATACTTTACTGTTGCATTTTTTTCTTTAACTTGTTTAGTACCAAAAGGCCATAACTTTGAATAGTCCCGAAACTTTCATTTTATTGTCCACTATTGTAATCATTCACTCATTCGAAATATTTCCTATAATCCTTTCTTAGATGTCTTGCACAAAATTTGGTAAAAATATTCTAAATCGTTTTTGAAAATATATAAATTAGAATAAAGTAAGAAAAAGGTAGTATTAAATTGTCAATTTTCAGTTTTTTCAATTTAAATTAAGTTATCAGAATGTTAAAATTCTGGCTTTCAAATTTGTTCAAGTTTTCATAAGTTGAATTTCAATTTTTTTTAAATTAACCTTAAAAATGGTAAATATAATGAAACAGTGCTGTTAGACTTACCCTTCTTGAACCTTGGACTCAAAATTTTCAATACTAATTTTGAACCTGTTAACAAGGCATGCAAACTATATTAAATTTTTTGTAAAGAATTATTTTCTTGAAATAAGGTATCTTTTAGAGCAATTTGTTAAATTTGTTCAGTGCCTAAATAATTACAATCCTTTCGGCAAACGAAATGTGAAATATCATTTCAAGTTGCGTTTATTGTCTCATTACCAATTACATGCTCAAAAACTTAAAGTTAATTAATTATAATTCAATATTATAGATTATAATAGATTAATTATAACATATAATCTGGTACACATATTCTAAGTCATGTCTTACAGATGCATAATATAAACAATATACATTTTATAAACAATTATATAAACAAATTACATTTTCTTTTCGCGTTTGTTAATTCAAATTAAATGTACCAGATACGATTCATATTTGCAAAGGTTCAAAATTTGCAAAAAAAAAAAAATGTGGCAAAAACGTAAAACCACATTTGAAACAAGAAAAAATAGTGTTTTTAGTATCATCCTCCATAAGTTTTCAGTTCTCGTATTGATATTGCCGCGGCATCTTTTTTCCACCGTTGTACTGCCTTAGATGGCATTGTATATGCCCTATAGATTAATTATTAATTATGCAAATTCTCCCTTAAGGGCTCGGCACACGTAGCTGATTTAGGGAACCGATTTCAGCATCAGTGGACAAACGATAGCGGTAAAAAAAAATTTCTTGAAAGAAAAATTTATTGCGTGAGATTTTCAAAACAAAAAATCATGGACACAAATAGTCAACTGGAGTTTATTAATAGTTGCTTGATTGATCTCAGCTCAGTAGTGGGGTCTTTCACCACAGATACCTCTGGCTGACTATTTATTTGTGTCCCTATTTTTTTGGTGATAATCATGATGAAAATCAGCGCCCGAATCAGTTCCCGAAGTCAGCTACGTGTGTCCAGCCCTTAGGTTCGTTTTTGAGAAGAAACCAGCAACCTTAAAAGACAAACTTCAATTTCATCAATACTGAAGGGATTGCTTCTTTTGTGAGGCTACACTCTTTTTAGAAGCTTTGTTATATCCTTTTTAGCTTAGTATTCCATACTTTATATTAAGCCTTAAAAATATCTATCATTTCCTGTTGCTTCTTTTTGAGTGTCACCGCCAATTTCATATACAAATTAGAATTTGTGAAAAAATCTGTTTGAGGTAGTCACCAAAATGACAAATTGTACGAGACTTGAACCAAGACAATTTAGTTTAAACACATGTGAGAAAAAGTAAAATGGGGGGAGGGAGATATAGCTGTTATATAGCTTTTGCGAAAACTTGGAATTTTTTATGACACATTTATGTGACCATGCTGCTAAAATCTTACAGCCAATATGTCTGCCACTGTTCATCCATTTATCTAGTTTAACCTTGCTGTTAGTTAAACCTATGCTGTAAAACCTTGAGGTAAGTAAATACCTGTTTTAGTTTATGTCTTATAGTCTCTATGCAAGCCGTGGGATCAGCTCCGCTCAATTCACAACCGTAATAGAGAACTGACCATGCGTTTGTGGTAAATCTGTGTTTTAGAGGCTCAGATCCCTTAAATCCGCAACGAAACCAGTCCTAAAAATAAAATAAATTGTTGCTTTGCCTCGGGTTGCTAAGGCTAATTTATGTCTGTTATTATTATTACAGGTCGACTCACAAATATGTTTCCGAGGCTGGGGCCACTAAAACCCATTGTCTCTACTAGGTTCTTAAAAGAAGCTAGTCACTCATCTAGGTGGGTTTTCAGGGATAGTATTCTACGGGAGACGATTCCAAACAGATATGCAGCGTCTTCAGAAGATGTTCTTCAGGAACTTAATGTAGGGCAGGGGCGTAGCTCCAGCATATTTATTGGGGGGTCAAGAGGGTTCTACATCCGGAGAGTAAAGGGGCATGGGCTATAAAATATTTTTTCTCTAAATTATTGAGGGGCAAATGACCCCCCCCCCAAAAAAAAAGACGCCACTATTGCGAGGTGTTTTCTCTCGTAAGCAGTTTGTTCTCCGTCCTCCTTCATGTAGTAGTTTTTAATATAGTCTAGTTTACTACGTGAAAACTAAACTTTATGCAGTAACACGGACTAGTTATATTATAATTTACTAGGCTATAATTTCCTCGAGGACTGCCACTCCTCAAGGGGCAATAGATTTGACTGCAAGGTCCCCATTCTTGCGGGTACCCTGACAAGGTCGAGGCAACCCTTGGCAGATGCCATTTTCAATAGATCTGAATCTTACACTCTGCCGCAGCTGTCCTCCTAGAGAGGATCCTTCCACGATGGTGTTCTGCATGCAATTTAACGTTACCATGCGTCACCATGTAATTTAACCCATTGCTGGGAGAAGGTATGTAGCTCACGGAACGTGCTCATACGCAGGTGAGTCCTGCTGAGTGTCAAATCGAGGAGCCTTCTTTTTCCCGCGCCTGTATTTACAGTCCCCGGGCGAGGGTGCCCCAGTTTCTATTATGAATCCCCAAGGCCAATGTACCCCGTTGGTCCACGTCTCCTATGGAGGTACCCTACATATCTGTAGGACGTTTCCCTATCCACCATCTGGTGACGTGCTGAGTGGCCTGGGGAGGTCCTTACTGAGCATTAAATCTCAGTTACTGTTAATGTTCCCGAATAAGCTACAAATGACAATTTTTTCTCTCTAGACAGTTTTTTTTTAACGCGTCATAAATTTTCCACCGCTAGTGGGGAACTGGGCTATCATAGAGGTCTGTTTAAGGTTTCATTTGAAAGGAATTTACAATATCTACGTGCTTTTCAAGTAACAAAAGAGAGTACCTTAAATAAAATGCAATTTTGACTAAAAAACGGTATTTTCCGGTTAATTGAAAAAAATGTTTATCCAGGTAATAATTATAGAGACCACATAGCGTAGTCTATAAGCAGGAAAAATTGAATTATGTTGGGAGTATCTCTTATTTCTTCGGTCTGGACTGCTAAAAGGTAGATATAAACTTTGAAAACTTTTTGATTGTAAGCAATAATTTATAACCTAATTTATCAGTGTCTGACATTCCACTCTCCAATAAGATGATGTAGTGTCTTTGCCTGTGATATCAAACATTTACCAGCTTTATGGGCTTTCAGGCAGCTTGACAATTCTTGAAAAAATACTTCTGTGACAGTACTACGAATATCAGTGCTACGAATACAACAAAAAGTGATTTTCCTTGTTATTCAAGGTGGGAGGGGCCTGTTATTCTCCTAAACAGGGTTTTGAGTATGGCGTTTCCAATAGTGTACTTTTCGTTTCCCATCCCCATTTTTGAGAGATTTAAAGCTCTTTTTGGAAACTCCCATTAATTCGTATTAAATTTTTAATAATAAGATTAACCGAAATAATAGTTACCATTCCATTCCTGAATCAGTGTCAATAGACAATTTTTTTTTTCAAAGCACTATAATTAGCTTTTTGAAAAGGGTGTTAGCTCAGTGTTTTATTTTCAAACATTTCTTTGATTCGATAAGCTTTAGTGATAGCATTTTCGACGTACATAACTTTCTTTTTGCATTGTCTCTCATCCGGTTTTGGATTTCCCCAAGGCAATTGCCTTCAACTGCCCAGGGAGCACTTCAATATGTTCGGGGAACGCTGGCACTCTCTGATGCAACTTAAATTATTCCGTAAAAGAACTAAACATACAATTAATTTGGCACAAAGGAGTTCGATATAATGCAATAAAATTTGGATTGCATAGTCGGTGCTTATGTGTTACATAATACACACTCGAGAAATGAAGTTTGGTTAATGCTAATGAAATAAAACAGAATATGATGAAAATAAAACACTTTAGTAACAAAATCATGAAAACTACGACAAAGAATTATCGAAGGGAGCCACCCGTAGCTCATTATATTAAATACGTAACTTAAACTAACCTAGCCAAAATACCAACTAAATTTTAAATAAAATATAGCCATAATGTAGTTTGCCACCGAGCCAAAGCTAATTGTCTGGAATAAACACCGTGAAAACCGGTTATTGTGACAATACCCAATACATAAGACAATACTTTTGTCTCATGTTCGCGATAAAAGTTCTCGAGTGTGTATTATATAACACATAAGTACCGCATAGTCAAATAGGACACAAATGTGGCAAGGATGGGGCAATGTGTGGCAAGGTTCAAAAAAGTGGTAGGGTTAGGGCAAGATGTGTAAGCCTAGAGCAAACTTAGTTGCTCTGAAGAATAATTTTTTTTGTGGTTGTCATTAGTCTCTGACGCTTGTCCATCATCATCTGGAACTCTCAAATCACCAGCATGATCTAAGTATAGGAGAGTTTTAGTTTCTATTTTGATTCCATGCTCTCCCATAGCCTTTGCACGCTTCTCTGGACAAAATACATAAATTGATCCACACAAATGGTGATAGAATGCAATCTTGCTTAAATCATGATTCAGTATGAAACCAGGTACTAGCCTCATTTCCTACATGAACCGCATCAACATTGTTCTCGTGCATTACACTAATCATTTCCATTTATTTATCTGGTACAAGGATAGGACTCTCGCCAAAGCTCTTCTTTCAGCTGAGTCAAACGCTTACTCATAATCTATAAAGCTATATCAGGCACTTCTTAATTACTAATCTAAAATTGAAAATTTGGTCAACGCATCATCTCCCCTTCTTAAAACCCCACTGCGTTTCTCTCAAAACCTCGTCAACAGGGTCTCTAAGTCTAAAAAGGATCATCATACTTAGTAATTTACTTCCTGCAGAAACCAAGCTAATACTGTACTTGCTCTTATCAGCTTTCCTGAAGAGGAGTTTAATTAAAGCTTTTATAGAATCACTAGGCTCTTCTCCTTTTTCAAAAACCATATTCATATTCTTCAGAAATTTATTCTTAGCTATAAATCACCAAATTTATAAACTCATTTTTCACACAATCTGCGCCTAGGATTATTATTATTCATCCTTTCAGCGCTGTCTCTAATTCTTCCTGGCAAAATAAATCTTCCTTCATTTCCGAAGTATTACAAACCTTTAAAATCTTTTCTATGTCATCTCTTGTATCTCTATCGCGGTTTAGCGTTTTCTAAAACTGCCCGTCTCTCTTTAACTCTTTCCTTATCACTATTATGGCCTTGTTCCTATCTTTAACTTGGACAAGTCAGGGATCTAATTGTTTAAAATGGTTAAGTGGAAACTTTAATAACGATGCATATCTTAAAAACTATAAATTTTTTCCTAGTTTTTGATCTCTTTTATTTTTATTAACTTATCTCTTTGTTTTGTGTAATGTATAAATGGTTTCTAAAATTTGTTCGATTTTTCAAATTTTTTTAAATTTTAGACATCCTTCTTAATAACATCGTTTCTTACAATTTTTTTGTTTTAATCAAGAACAGGTAGTGCCGACACAGGCAAACTATGAATTATTTTTTATATCCCCGTTCCTGTGTTTTCTTTTTTTTTTCTCCGTCATTCTTCTCTGTTATTAAATATGAGATCTTGTTTGAACTGGTTAAGCGGAAACTTACACAGCCATATATATATATATATATATATATATATATATATATATATATATATATATATATATATATATATATATATATATATATATATATATATATATATATATATATATATATATATATATATATATATATATATATATATATATATATATATATATATATATATATATATATATATATATATATATATATATATATATATATATATATATATATATATATATATATATATATATATATTTATATATATCATAAAAATTTTAAAAATATTCAAACCGATTTTTAATAAAAGCTCTTCATGTGCAGTTACGCAGTTTTGATAATCACAGGAGCTAAGTTGAAAGAAGTTAAAAAGTTAAAAAGAAGTTAAGTTAAAAAGAAGGATACGTGAGTGATAAATCAATTAAAAATAATCTAAAATGTGTGGGACCAAATGACTGGAGAAGGTGAGAATTTCATTTAAAGGTGCAGGGGCGTTTTTTTTTTTTTGGGGGGGGGGGGGCAAAGGGGGCAGTTACCCCTCCAAAAATTTGGAGAAAAACTATTATATAGCCAGTGCCCCTTGACTATTCGGATGTGGACCCCTCTTGCCCCCAATAAAAATGCCGGAGATACTCCCCTGCAAAAGTGTAAAGGTGCAGTAGTTTTTAGGAATCAATGTCTGGTAATGTGTGAATTTTTGGGGCAAAAAGCGCTACCAATTTAAAGAAATCTTTTCGCTTGTTCATTCTCACAGTTCAACGTAGCAACACTAACAAAAAGGTGATAGTGTCTCATATTTTATTAGTGTCTCATACTTTTTGGCCTAAATTTTGATGGAAGAAAGGTAAGAACATTTTTTTCTAGTTTTGAAATATTTTATTTGATTAGCTTTTCTCTTTGTTTTATTCACTGCATGAATGATTTTTAATGTCTTCTCTTTTTGTTTTTATCTTTTACATTTTTTTTAAATAATATTATCACTTGCAACTTTTATTCTTGACCAGGAATAGTGATGACACACTCAAAATATGATTTTTTTTTTCGTTTACTTATCTATTTCTGAATTATTTTTGTCTTCATTATTAAGAAATGGTGTTGTTTCTGTTACTCATAATCAGACGGCAGGTTATGCCAAATAGAAAAAAAAAATGTATATATAAAATGACGAGTGTAGTCAATTTTCATAATACAATTATTTGAAGGAAATCGATATCCTATAATTGAAAAAAAAAACATCTTATGGGGGGCGAAGAAAGCAACACTTTATTATAAAAATAAACACATGCTACCGAAGAAAGAAATAAATTAATTAAAACAAACAGAGAGATATATGTAACTTGTTTTTATAATAATGAGCAGAGATGCAACTGTACACAGAAGATACTGGAATAACAATAAAGTAAAAGATCAATATTATTTTTTCATTATTTTCCCCATCGCTGGAAGATTCCTGCTCGGTGACATCTGCAGTTAGATCCCCAGAGATTGCAGCGACAGGTCGAGTTGTAACAACAATCGTGTGGTCGGTGGTCACAAGTCCCGCCTCGTCGGATACAGGATCGTCTGTAAACACGAAAAAAAGGGGAACGTCTACAGTTACATTAGCATTGTCCAGAAACACAATCAAAAGGGGAACAAATAAGGGAAGCGACCAAAATAATGTTTTATCAACGGTTTTACGTAACTTCTTTGGTATTGCTTTATTGATTATCCTTCAAGTGATGATAGTGATGGAAAATGATACCAAATAGTAACTCACAAAATCGTGAATTTAATTACATTTTATTATCAACCACATATATATTGTTGTATGCAATAAAAATTCAATATGATTTAATTAAAAACCTTTTTTCGAAGACATAACGGATTCGCATATAGCGCTTCGTGAGAGTTTATAGGCCTTTTTTGCGAGCTGGAAAGCGAAGCCAGGTCAGCTTTCCATAGGTTATTTAGGATTAAACGCGCGTAGCGGAAAGCAGCTAGGTGCGAGAAAACAAGAATTGGCTAGATTTGAAGGTGAATCCGGAATGCTAGTTGAAAGTATTTTCTTGGCTAATGGTTTTTGGCACTAAATTCAAAGTTGTTACGCTCATGAATATAACAAAACTTCCCTTTTACTTTGTTTCTTCAATTTTTTTATCTATCGCTTCAAGAAATTATAAGCATTTTTAAAAAATCTTACAAGATAATCACTGAAATGCAACAGCCCGCATAATTTCACTAGCCTGTCTTATAAGCTAGTTACGCTTTCCCTTGTTAATTTTTTTTGCATCTGTCACTTTTTGTGGCTAAAACACGTCTTGCCACGAAAAGCCCCTTATCATTCAGCGTTCATATTTTGGTAAATTTAGTGTTCTTTGAATTCACTCTTATTGCAACAGCTAGTGCAAACTATGAATTTCAAACCTTTGGACGCAAACTGTGTGTTTGCCAAGAATATGATAAATTTAACACTGTAGATGGCAGTCTATAATTCGTTCAGCAATGAAATTGTCAAGGAAAATTGTACTTGGGAGACGTTTGCTTTTTATCTTTTTTTTGGGGGGGGGGGGGTGATTCTCTTTGCAGCGGGTCATCCACGGTAAATCAAAAGGCAGTAATCCATGATATAAATTTTAAAGGAGAACGGATCGACTGAAAAATATGTTTTGTTTGTTCAAGGGCAATAAAAAAAATTGTTGTTTGTAAACAATATTTCATTAGGCATTTAAGGTAAGGAAAAATATACTTTGGTATTGAAATCTTCGATGACTACTGCTCAACTATTTTTGCAAGTTAAAAAAGAGGATATAACACACATAGGAAATAGTAGGAATTTCGAAAAGCCAAATATTTTTCCCATTGCTAGACGCTTTCTAGAGAAATTGCCTACGGACTGTTTTGAGTACCCGACTGACTGACCGTATCTCAAACAACAAGCATTGTGGGAAATCTGGTTCAATTCCCCTTTTTAGGGCTATAATGTGGGAAAGTATTAGATGGCTAGGACATGTTCTGCGGATGAACGTTAGCAGATTGCAAAAGATAATCCTTTTCGGCCAACCGTCTAGGGCCAAACGTAAAACAGGTCGTCCCCGAAAGGGGTGGGACGACGATGTAAGAAAACTTTAAGGGAAGTGGAAACTTCTTGGGACGGAGTAAAGAGGGAGGGTTTTAATAGACTGGACGAAGGAGGAGCGTATGCAATTCTGTTGGCCTCAAGCGGCTTGATGCTGCAGTGAGTTGTTAATAGTCGTAGTAGTCTGTTTGATAATTAAAAAAAGTAACAGACACAGGGGCATAAAGTTTTCATGATTCAGCTCAGATATTGATTTCTGAACCCCAGTGGTCGTATCTGCAGGGAACAACTACTTCCTTTAAAGTACGACACAATGTTGATGTGGAAAGAAGTTGCTCACCCTAAGATAGGGTAGAACACATATAAAGAATCGATAGAACTTGCTTAGTTTGAGGGAGTGGGCTACGGTGAGAAAAAATGTTACTTAATGCCGTTTTCATAACGACAGCCAAGATAGTCCTCATTAGTAATTTGGTTTATAGAGTGCACAGCTGTACTGACCTCAGACGGCTTGGTGAAATATCTATATATTCCTTGAAAATAAAAATAAATACAAACGAGGGGTGGGGTCAGATTCTGGATTTTACTTCCTCCCCTTGGAAGGTCAGAATAATAGAAAAAAAGACCCGAAAAAAGTATGATGTTTTTCTGGCAAAAATGGAAGCTTTATTCGAAACCTTTCCCCTATTGACAATATTTTTACAGGCTTATTTCTTCCCGACTGAACGCCTCTACGAAAGTCTATGCTTATATACCAAAGCAAATTACTAAAAGGGTGGGAAGTCAATTATTATTTGAAACCTAATACCATTTACAATTAACCTTTGTTTATAAGAAAATCAGCACCCTATTCCTATAGAAATATTTTTCTACGAATAGCTATAAGGCCTGGGATCCCTAATTACCGATCCTATCTCCATTTTCTATCGGTCATTTTTTTTTCTTTGCTTGTCTATGCGTTAATCTGTTTTTTTTTGTGTGTATGTATGTGTGTGTGTGTGTGTGTGTGTGTGTGTGTGTATGTGTGAGTGTGTGTGTCGGTGTGTGTGTGTGTGTGTGTGTGTGCATGTGTGTGTCGGTGTGTGTGTCGTGTGTGTGTGTGTGTGTGTGTGTGTGTATGTGTGCGTGTGTGTGTCGGTGTGTGTGTGTGTCTGTGTGTGTGTGTGTGTGTGTGTGTGTGTGTGTGTATGTGTGCGTGTGTGTGTCGGTGTGTGTGTGTGTGTGTGTATTTGTGCGTGTGTGTGTCGGTGTGTGTGTGTGTGTGTGTGTGTGTGTGTGTCGGTGTGTTTGTGTGTGTTTGTGTTTTTTGATGTTTGTTTGTGTGTCTGTGTTTGTTTGTCTTTTTGTTTTTGTGCGTTTGTGTTTGTGTGTGTGTTTTTTTGTTTTTGTATTTGTGTGTGTGTGTGTGGATGAGTGTATGTGTGTGTTTGTGTGTGTATGTATTTGTATGTGTGTGTATGTATCTGTGTGTGTGTGTGTGTGTGTGTGTGTGTGTGTGTGTGTGTGTGTGTGTGTGTGTGTGTGTGTGTGTGTGTGTGTGTGTGTGTGTGTGTGTGTGTGTGTGTGTGTGTGTGTGTGTGTGTGTGTGTGTGTGTGTGTGTGTGTGTGTGTGTGTGTGTGTGTGTGTGTGTGTGTGTGTGTGTGTGTGTGTGTGTGTTCCATCAAACAAGCAAGGCTTTATGAGAAATTTTCAACGAGCATAACTTGTTGTGATTAAACACCGACATAGTATTTTCTCTGCGGATGGGAGCTAGGGGGATATGTTGAAGAGAGCAGATGCTTCACCAAAATATCAAAAATAGGCAAATTATCTGAAAAATCCGTGTAGGCGAGGCTGACCTACTTACATATTTGGGTAGGGTCTAATCTTTAGTGCCAATACATGAGCCGAATCGAACAGCAATAGAAGCTTGTTCCCTATCGTATGAAGTGTTTCTCTTTTTCTTTAAACTGGCAACACTTTTTATAAATTGGTAAAACTTCTATCAATGTGTTGTTGGTATTTTGTTATGTTTATGGTTTTTGCAAATATCTATTAACTGCTACGATTACTACTACTGAAAATTTATCGCATTACAAGATAAAATGCTGTCCATAATTAATAATAAAGAGGGAAAAAAAGATGCAGTAAAAAGCCGCGAAAGAATAAACATGCCCAAACTTGATTGGAATACCCACAAGAGGAACACTGAGCACTTAGTGAGGAGCAGCTTTATAAGGTGCCGCACCTCCATTTGAAATGGTCTCTAAAGGGAAATTGTCCCTGAAAATCATATCTTTTGAATGCTTTGAAAGGGAGCTAGAGGGTTAAAACAAATGAAAAAAAAAAAAACAACAAAAGTTGAAGAACTGGTAGTTAATGTTCTACTGATTTCATCACCTCCGAAATTTAGATGTCTTTTATCACGATTGTCTCCGTCACGTTCAACGCCATGAACGAGTATCTAACACTTAGATCCGTAAGCGTTGTAAACAACCGTACCCATCCTCGGAAATTGTAAAGAGAAGACGACTCGTGTAGCTGTTCCTTTGTCTAAGGTATAATGACCACCCATGCATTTCGAACTCTGTTATTAAAGCGCAGTTGCTCGTAAATTGCAAACGTTGCCCTGAATGCCAGAAGAAAGATTGTTCGTCAATGGTAAAAAACGATGCAGAAGCGCTTGGGAGCTTCCTGCTCTTCGGTCGGCTTTAGGACATAGATTGGCTGTACCAAGTTGAAGCCGTTGCGCATTACCATGCCTCATTAACGACTTCTTTTGGTGAAATTATGCATGGTGGGTGAGGTGGAGCAGTGTCTATTCCCGTTAACATTAAGTATTTCCATAGTGATCTAAAGAAAATTTCGAATCTAATTCTCAATTCCCTAAATTAGATGTCCTCAATGAATTATTTCAAAGACTCCTTATTCCTATATTAACTTATTGACATTGCTACAATCTGCATATTCCTTTCTAAGATGGCGGAAGCTGCAAAGTCTTGTCGCTCTGGCGTCAATGGTCGGCCATATTTAACGATGATAACTAAGAAGAAAAAAAAATGTTGACAGTTAACACCGGACATAAGCCTAATAAGCTGACGTTTTTAACGTTGTTTTTGGTTGCAAGATTTGTAACGACCCAGACGAGAATTTTAGCAAATTGAATTTGTAGTAATATACTGCAACTACTACTACTAACAACCCACTGCAGCACCAAGCCACCAAACACCATCATAACTGCACCTGCTCTTACTGCATCCCAGCCTATTCAAAGCTTCCCTCCTTACATCCTCCCGTAAAGTACTAATTTCCTTTAGATACTTTCTTACGACTCCTTCCCACCCTGTTGGGGGGGGGGGGCGAACTACTTTTCGTACAGCCCAAGATGGATGGCCGAAAAAGCAGTAACATCCTTTAGAAAAAAAATTATTTTCTCGTGCAAGTTACTCTTTGATCAGAAACACTACTACTACTAACAGCTCACCGCTGCACCAAACCGCCTGAGGCCAAGAAAGCTACGCACACTCCTCCTCCATCCCCATCTATTTAATGCTTCCCTCTTTAAACCCTCCCAGGAAGTTCCCATTTCCTTTACATCTTTCTTTATGACATTCTCCCACCCCAACCGCAGAAGACTTGCTTTCTGTTTAGCCCAAGAAGGTTGGCCGAAAAGAAAATCTTTGGCAATATGTGATTATTCACCAGCAAGACGTGCCCTAGCCATCTCAACCTTTCTCTCATTATAACCCTAGAAAGCGGGATTGAACCACACTTTTCGTACAGCCTTTTGTTTGAAATAAGGTCAGTCAGCCGAGTACCCAGAACAATCCGTAGGCAATTTCTCTTGAAAACATCTAGCAAATCTTCGTCCGCTTTCCAAAGCGCCCATGCTTCAGAGCCATATTTGACCACTGGCTATATTTGGCCATATTTAACCAGAAATGACATTAAAGAACCTTATTTTATTTCAGATGATCAAACATAATTGGTCGAAAGAAATAAGTGACGAAAAGAAATGGTATAGCTGTCATCTGAATTTCTGAAAACGTCTTTTTTTTGTATTTTCATTGAAAAAATAAAAAAAATCCCTGCCCCTCTCCTATATTTCTTGAATTGTGTCATGGGGAGATTTGTTATTGATATCTGCAATATAGTAAATCTTAAGTGTACAATTTCATAAATAGTATGAGGTATCTCTGTCTGGTATCATAAGGTATTAGGCTGGTATCTTTATCGTATTTGTCAGGTATAAGATTATAGGGTATATGACTGTCAACTACCACTTTGCCATTGTATCTCCTGGCTCTTCTCGGATCCTCTGACGAAAGGAATAAGTACTCATGAAAATTCCACGTCTTTTATTATTTGGAGATTTATTTTTAGTTCTTTTCTACAAATTAAATAAAAAAAAAACAAGTTTTTTAACTGAAAATAAGGAGCGACATTAAAGCTTAAAACGAACAGAAATTATTCCGTATATGAAAGGGGCTGTTCCCTCCTCAACGCCTCGCTCTTTACGCTAAAGTTTTTTATTGTTTTTAAAAATAAAGTTGTGAGACAGAGTCAAGCTTTAGGTGTAAACTTGATGTGGAAAAGTTTTCAGTTGAAAAGTTTTTCAGTTGAAAACTTGTTATTTCTGATCGTTATTTAATTTCTGATCGTTTTTAAAAATAATGCTGGGCAATTCGGCACCCCCTTCATAGCAATTTCCCTTCCCCCATGAAAACTTCCTCCATAGAAAGATCCTCCCACGTAACCCCCAACCCACCCACCACCACTACGAAAAAATACCTCCTGAAAACGTCTGTATACTTTCCAATAACCAATACTATATATAAACATTGGGCAAAGTTCATAGCTTGCAGCCCTTCCCCCGGGTACTGTGGGGGATTAAGTAATCCTCAAAGACATAGTTATTATACTTTTTGATTTTGCTGAATAAAATGGTTATATCAAAATTTTGATTAAGTGACTTTGGGAAATAAATGAGCGTGGGAGGCGCCCTAGTTGTCCTCCATATTTTGGTCAGTTAAAAAGGGCACTAGAACTTTTAATTTTCGTTCTAATGAGCCCTGCCGCGATATTCTAGGACCACTGTGTTGATACGATCACCCCTGGAAAAAAAAAAAATAATAAACACGCATCCGTGATCTTTCTTCTGGCAAAACATATAAAATTCCACATTTCTGCAGTTAGGAGCTTGAAACCTTTACAGGTGGGTTCTCTGATACGCTGAATTTGATGGTGTGATTTTCATTAAAGTTCTATGACTTTTAGGGGGTGTTTCCCCTTTTTTCAAAAATAATGCAAATTTTCTCAGGCGTGTAACTTTTGATGGCTAAGACTAAACTTGATGAAACTTATATATTTGAAATTAGCGTAAAAATCTGATTCTTTTGATGTATCTATTGGATAAAAACTCCGTTTTTAGACTTTCGGTTACTATTGAGCCGGATCGCTCCTTACTTACAGTTCGTTACCACGAGCTGTTTGATAGTTAAATATGCCAATTATCTTCAAATGCTCTACTCGGATCCCATGATGAAAGAATAAGTGGTCATCTAGCTTGAAGATTCACATCTTTTATTATTTACAGATATATTTTAAGTTCTCTTCTACAAATAGTCAAATATGACAATTGTCTTCAAATGCTCTACTCGGATCCCCTGATGAAAGGATGAGTGCTCATCTAGCTTGGGTATTCCACATATTTTATTATTTGCAGGTTTATTTTCAGTTCTCTTTTACAAATAGTCAAATATGTCAATTGTCCTCAAATGCTCTACTCGGATCCCCTGATGAAAAGAATAAGTGCTCATCTAGCTTGAAGATTCCACATCTTTTATTATTCAGAAATTTATTTTCGGCTCTCTTCTACAAACAGTCAAATATGCCAAATGTCTTTACTCGGATTCCCTGATGAAAGAATAAGTACTCATCTAGCTTGAAGATTCCACATCTTTTGTTATTTGGAGGTTCATTTTCAGTTCTCTTCTAAAACTAGTCAGCTTTGTTATGATAGTTTAGCTTGAAGATAACCCTGTTGTCACATCTAAAGGCTGCGTGATATTTTTACGCTTTTGAGGTAATCGCTAAAAACAGTTTGGTAAGTTTTTCTCATAGGGAGGATCAGCAGGGTAGTGTAGATCAGAGAGATTAAAGTGTAATTGATCTTAAGAGACTACACGGATCCTCCCTTTGTGGTTAACTTAGCAAACGGTTTTAAGTGATTATTAGATTAATGTAGAACATGGGTGGATAAAAAAAAAAGGCTGTTCTATAAAACAGATAATATGTTACGCCTTGTTTAAAATATATTTTGAATGGTTATTTACATTTTCAAAATTATTGTCGAACTTGATCCTTAAAATCAGATGATAATCACAGGTCAAAATGCGGGGAAAAGTTCATTCGACCTCACAGTCTTTAGCCTTGTTTTGATAATTCTAAATCTAAAAACAGACATATTTATGTTGTCTAAAATATTTTGTTGATAGTTTTTACAATTTTCTAAATTGTTGTCAAATTTGATTCTTAAAAGTAGATAATGACCACAGAAGAAAATGGGAGGGGGGGGGGATTTCAGTCGACATCGCAGTCCTTAGCTCTGTTTTGTTGATCCTAAATTCACCAAAAGTAGTTTCACAAATGATTTGTGAGAAATACAAGTTGAAATATATACGCAGCTTAATAGAGCCATTTGTATTCGGCAGAGCACAAATTCAATCACAGTAAGAGCGAAGAGGAAAATCACAGGAAGAGCTTAGTCTAATATACTTCCGCTGTGGAAACTGTGTTTTAATTTTATTGGTCATTTTTTTTACGCCAATCGTCATGTTTTCTTTTTTATCCATTCATACTATTCCTTAAGCATTTCTCAGAGAGAGGTGCCAAATAAACCCCCCCCCCCCTTTTACCCATTTTTTTTGTTCGTCGGTTTTCGTTATGTCAAATTGTGAGCCAGCAAAAAGAAAGGAAGACCTGATTGGCACTTTTGTATGAAATTTTAAGTAAGTAACAGAAATGAAATTGTTTGATTCACAACTTTTGTACAAGTAAGCTTTTTATCCCACTGGGGTAAGGGTCTATAAGCACAGTTTAGGCATTTATTGTATGATTTTACAAAATTAGAACATTGTATCTCTTTTTCTAGATGTTTAGTATTAGATAGGAGTATATCAGGTTCGACCGCTTCGTCATAAATCCCCACAGACCTCAAGATCATTCAGATAAATCCTCAAGATCAGCTGCCACTAGAATGTCCCCTAGAGTGTTGAATTGAAACATAAGGACTGTTTGTCAGAAGTCGACGGAATCTTAAAGTAAAAAACAGTAGCTATTTTGAAAAAAGTTACATATTTGAAACTATCAAAGGAGAATAAAGTTTTAGGCTCTGAAAAATAAAAAAGAAGAAATACCGTGGTTCGAAAAAAATTACTGAATTTTCTTTGCATAGCTAATATGTGCAAACCGAAAATACTTATAGACAGTTTAAACTACTACTACTACTACTACTAACAACTCACCGCAGCACCATGCCGCCTAAGACCAACACAGCTACGCAAGCTCCTTCTCCACCTCAATCTATTCAAAGCCTCCCTTTTTACACCCGCCCACGAAGTTCCCATATCGTTTAAATCTTTCTTTATGACGTCCTCCCTCCCCAGACGAGGACGACCTGCTTTCCCTTTAGCCCTAGACGGTTGGCCACAAAAAACAATCTTCGGCAATCTGTCATCCGTCATCCTCACAATGTGTCCTAGCCACCTCAACCTTTCTTTCATTATAGCCCTAGAGAGCGGTATTGAACCCCAATTTTCATATAACCTATTGTTTGAAATACGTCAGTCAGCCGGGTACCTAGAACTAGAACAATCCTTAAGCGATTTCTCTGGAAAACATCTAGCAAATCTTCATCCGCTTTTCGGAGCGTTCATGCTTCAGAGCCATATTTGACCACTGTCATCACTGTAACTTCTAACATTCTAATCTTGGTTTGCAGACTTGAAAGTAAAAATTGGTTCTATTGATTGAATTGAACAAAAACTTATGATTTGTGTGATTTGACCATAAAAATCTACAGCAGAACGTAAGAAAACAACTCCTCAGTCCCTCCCTATAAAACAAATTACGAAAGACTTTTAGGGAATTCAAAAAAACAAATTCTAATGATGTTCGGCAGAGATTTTATGTTCAGATAGGTTTAACTACAATTCTATAACCCTTAGTCTTCTTTACAAAATTAAAACTGTATCTATGACTCTAACTATATCCCCTGAATGGGCTAAATCATAAAATTAACAACCTAGGTCCTGAGACATGACGAAACCCTTGATGAAAACCTTTGTGTGATGGATTTTTTGTTACACCTTAGCAATAATATTCCATTTCTACAGAATAGGCTTTGTTTTCTATTGTGTCGAGATAAATGTATATATATATATATATATATATATATATATATATATATATATATATATATATATATATATACATACATACATACATATACACATACATATATATATATATATATATATATATATATATATATATATATATATATATATATATATATATATATATATATATATATATATATATACATATATATATATATATATATATATATATATATATATATATATATATATATATATATATATATATATATATATATATATATATATACATACATAAATAAATAAGCAATAATATTCCATTTCTACGGAATAGGCTTTGTTTTCTATTGTGTCGAGATAAATGTATATATATATATATATATATATATATATATATATATATATATATATATATATATATATATATATATATATATATATATATATATATATATATATATATATATATATATATATATATATATATATATATATATATATATATATATATATATATATATATATATATATATATATATATATATATATATATATATATATATATATATATATATATATATATATATATATATATATATATATATATATATATATATATATATATATATATATATATATATATATATATATATATATATATATATATATATATATATATATATATTATGTTTAAGAGGTAATTACTTGGCAAAAAAAAAAAAAAAAAAAAAAAAAAAAAAAAAAAAAAAAAAAAAAAAACTGTCGTCCTAATCCAGCAATTGAGACAAATGTGCACTTGAACGAGGCTTTTACCTTACCCATCTATCCAACTACCTAGGACCAAACAGTATACCCAAACCGTCAACCAAATAGAAATGTCCAAGTCCATGCAAAGTCGTCATCAATAAATGTAAGTCGTTGTAAATTTACAAGCAAAAGCACCTTAAATTTAGCAAAATATTTCCAAGCAGAACCTTCCATTTAGGGCTCACCAGAAGAAATACCACCTGCCTTAACGGGTTTCGAGGCTTTACTTTCTTTACCCGGCACGGTGGAGCCTCTACCATAAGAATTATATGGTAACCCATGTCAGGTAAAACTTGTGAAATACATGCATACTAGTCAAGCTATTAAAAATTACATACAAAAAGTGTTTCAATGTTTCAATATATATATATATATATATATATATATATATATATATATATATATATATATATATATATATATATATATATATATATATATATATATATATATATATATATATATATATATATATATATATATATATATATATATATATATATATATATATTTTTTTTTTTATATATATATATATATATATATATATATATATATATATATATATATATATATATATATATATATATATATATATATATATATATATATATATATATATATATATATATATATATATATATATATATATATATATATATATATATGTGTGTGTGTGTGTGTTTGTGTGTGTGTGTTTGTGTGTGTGCATTGAATGTCAAATGTAAGGGAAAAAGCGCCTCGCAAGATTTTGGGTCCTAACATCAGGAGAAAGTCTTTCAGACCGATTCTCTTCATACCTCCTGTTTCATGCTTCCCCCTCTCTGGTATTCAAAAATAATAAACTCTACTGGGCCTTCTCTGCTACAGTTCATTCATTGACTTGAGGTATTTTCATGATAGTACAACTTTCAACCAATCAATTTAATCAATTACCTTAATTTTAAGCAAACTGGTAAATGTCACACCTCAGATCATCTTTGGTCATCGCTAGTAATTCTGCATATCCATGCTTTTGCAATGACTACTGGCTTTAGCGTGTTTTTTTTTTGTAAAATTATTGATATTAATATTTAAAATATCTTCACAGGTCATTATTAAACACACAAAAGAGCATGTTTATTGGCTGGTATGTTCAAATAAAAAGGATTAGCAAAGAAAATACAAAATATCAGACATTCTACTACAATTTCTTTCGCGGCCGACAGACCGAAAACCGACCGGCTTAGGTGGACCCCCTCCCACCTTCGTTCATATATACCAGCCCCCTGTCAACTTAAGTAACTTTTAATTCAGAAGTACAATGAGACAGGCACGTGCTTAGAAGGGGGAGGGGGCTTTTGGGCTAGTATCTCATTCAGATCCTTGGAATTTTCCTATCATTTCTTATATTTTCCTTATAATTTGCTTATTTAAAATTATCAATGACATCTAATAATTACAGATGTTTTAATTAGTTTTAAATTATTTTCATCATTCACAACTATTGCAGACTGTCACTTTAAGATATACGTGGCTTTAGAAGACCACGGTAGTAGTATGTCAAATGTCGGACAGGAGGATACGGTGTATAATATATACTCACTTTTGAGTGACAACTAGGGATGGCAAAGTCTCATATCCTCCGGAATATCCGTCACCATCCGAATAAGCAAGGTCGTCAACTTCATTTTCTAAAAAAGAACGTCTATTTAGGCTAGACTAAATTCTTTTTTAAATAAATATATATTTAATAATAATATAAATATATATAATAACAATAATAATAATAATAATAATAATAATAGAATAATAATAATATACCAATATAATAATATAATAATAAAATAACAATAAAATAATATAATAATAATATATATATACATATTTTAATATATATAAATAAATATATATTGGAGCTGCTAATTGCAATTACTATATGCATACTCCTTATCAACACGGCTTCAATGTATTGGTGTTCCAAGTGATCCGATTACTGTTTACACTTTGGCATTCTAGAATCAAAACGCCTTCCTCCAAAAAATCTAGTTCTGTGTTGACAAAAACCAATCTTCACTCTCTATGATTATCTACCCAAATATATCGACTGATGAAGTCAGTGACACCACTAGACGCTTCCATTATTTTCATACTATACATTGAAACAAAAGCATTTGTTACAATGTCCATATAGTCCCATACCCTAAAAGCACAATTATATAAGATTTATTTCTTCAAAGAAAGTATTATTATTTTAGACAGTCAAACTGTTGCCAGTGAGTTTGTGCAGATGGGAGATAAAATAAATGTTGACAAACGAAAAAATTGCATAAAAGATCCGGGGAAGCAGTATTTACAGAGAAATAAAAAGAAAAGCGTCAAAGATTCGGGGAAATATGATTTACAGAGAAAATGAAGAAGAAGCAAAAAATTCTTTTTTGGAAAAGGAAAATTGTGTCCATTTTCATCACAATCTTCACAATCTGGAGATTCAGTGATATATGATTTTTTCTATTATGAAGTTTCCACTTTTTCAATAAAAAAAAAAAAAAAAAAAACAGATTTTATTTTTAGTGTCCTACCTATTTAGTGAGCAAGAATGTTTTTTATTATAAAATCATAAAAGTTAGCGAAAATTTTCATTGGGAAGTATTGAAGCTCCCCTTTTCCATCCATAAGCCTCAATATTGGGATGAAAATGGACACGATAA
The DNA here is from genome assembly GCF_049724085.1 of Artemia sp. Qi Xiang Cuo. Lineage (NCBI taxonomy): Eukaryota > Metazoa > Arthropoda > Branchiopoda > Anostraca > Artemiidae > Artemia > Artemia sp. Qi Xiang Cuo. Next base: position 53,512,503 of record NC_142806.1, on the reverse strand, counting down.
TTTCTTTTTCAAAAAGTAAATTTCTTTCTTTTTTTCTTCTTTTCCTCTGTAAATAATTTCCCCCCATATCTCGAGATTGCGATGAAAATGATCAAGATTTTTCTTTTCCAAAAATAGAATTTTTTTTTCTTCTTTTTCTCTGTAAATCATATTTCACTAGAACTTTAAATTTCCGTTCAAACGGGCCCTCTGCCTATATTCTATGAGCAATGGTTCGATATGATCACCCCTGGGAAAAACAAACAAAAAACAAACCAACAAATAAATACGCATCCGGGATCCACAAAATACAAATTCCACATTTTTGTTGATAGAAGCTTGAAACCACTACAGGAGGGTTCTCTAATACGCTGAATGTTGTGATACGATTTCCATTGAGATTCCTTGACTTTTATGGGATGTTTCCCCCTTTTTCATAAATAAGGCAAATTTTCTCAGGTTCGTATCTTTCGAAGGCTAACACTAAACTGAACGAATCTTATATATTTGGAATCAGCATAATAAGCTAATTCTTTTGATGTATCTATTGAAATAAAAATTCCATTTTTTCGATTCGGTCACTATTGAGCTGCGTCTCTCCTTACTACACCGTTACCACAAACTGTTTGATAGTTGAGCTATAGTCAACTTCATGTGTTTTACCTTCCATAGTTACAGCTACTCTGATCATTTTACCCTCCATCTGAAGTTGACTTTTCATAAATCCTGCCTGAAGGATGCTAGGAATTACATTTATTACTTAGACTTAGGTCTTCCCACGCCTAGAGGAGCACAAGGTGGCAACGGTAGACCTCAATTTCAGCTGGTCTTGTACCAGGGATCAGAGCTCATTCAGGGTAGTTTTAAGACTTGCCACCTCTTTCTCCAAAGACCGACCTAGTGTATTGCGCTGTCCTTCTCTCATTCGAAGACCGGGTGTGGTCAAACATCATACATTGTGTGGCATAAGTTTTTCATTTATTTTTGACAAAGATGGTCGTAGTTTATTTGATAGGATTCCATTCAAAATCCTCTCATAGTTTTTGGAATTGGTATAAAAATTTTCAAACGATTTGTCATACTGACAAAGATGCCGACGTTCAGACCTTGTCAGAGCTACAGTTAACTGAAATCAAGTCAACTACCGCAGTTCAGGGTCTGAACGCACTCTAAATATACTGAGTGTGTATTCCGGAGCTCAATTATCATTAATGTAAATTAGTAATTTTTTTTCATTCCAAAACAAAAGGTAACGAAAATTTATAAGGGCTAGATTTGTTGTTTTCTAAACTAACTGTTATAACAAATTACCATTATTGGTAATAGTGTTCTAGAACACTCCCTGAGTTTAAGTGATTAGGTCAAGTCAATTATATGAATAAATTTGACAAATTTTACATAGCAACTTTCGCATTAAAACAAGTAAGTTGAAGAAGCTAAATACATTATTCTGATTTGGAAGAAACTTCAGGCACATTTGAGTTTCTTGCCTTGCTAAAACAGGTATATAAAACTTATGTATTTCAGATTAAAATAAAACTTATATATATATATATATATATATATATATATATATATATATATATATATATATATATATATATATATATATATATATATATATATATATATATATATATAGATATAGATATAGATATGGAACTTCTTGGGAGGTTGTAAACAGGGAAGTTTTAAATATAGCGGCGTTGAGAAGAAGCGTGTGCATCTTAGTTGGCCTCTGGCGACTCGTTTCTGCATTCAGTTGTTAGTAGCAGACACACACATATATATATATATATATATATATATATATATATATATATATATATATATATATATATATATATATATATATATATCAGGGCCGTATCCGGGATTTTTGTTCAGGGGGGGGGTTTACTAATTTTTTACTTTTTTTTGGGGGGGGGGGGTTACTAATTTTTGACTCAGTTTTCGACTAATTTTACTGATTTTTACCTAGGTTTTACTAATTTTCGACTTATTTTCGAGTCGGTCAAAAATTTCGGCGGGGGGGGGGGTTAAACCGGGTAAATATCCGTACCTTACGTAACGAACTTCTATATCCATTTATTTTTAATACGTATATTAGAGGGTTCATCCCCTAGTCAATACTTTGCTCCTTAAGCTAAAGTTCGAATTTTGTTCCAATTCTTTAAAAATGACCCCTTAATCACAAATTCCGTAATTAGAATAAATAGCTCTTATGAAAGTACTAAAAAATCTTTGGCTTAAAGAGCGAGGTATTGACTATGGGGTAAACCCAATCATATACGTAATGTTTTCTGTCGTTTCAAGTTTTGATGTTGCTCCTTACTTTCAGTTGGAAGACTTGTTTTTTATATAATTTCTGATCTTTTTTTTAAATAATGCTGGAAAATCCGACGCCCCTTCATATCAATGTCCCTTCCCCCATGAAAGCTTCCTTCATGGAAAGATCGTCCCACATAACCCTCGACCCACCAACCCCCCGCTACCATAAAAAATCCCCCCTGAAAACGTCTGTATACTTCCCAATAACCAATACTATATGTTAACATTGGGTAAAGTTCATAACTTTAAGCCCTCCCCCGAGGACTTCGGGTTATTCAATTATCTTAAAAGACAGAGTTATTACATTTTCGACAATACTGAACAAAATGGCTATTTCACAATTTTGATCAGGTGAATTTGGGAAAAAAATTAGCGCAGGAGAGGGCCTAGTTGCCCTCAATTTTTTTGGTCACTTAAAAGGGGCACTAGAACAATCAATTTTCGTTCCAATGAGCCCTCCCACGATATTATACGACGACTGGGTCGATACAATCAATCCTGGAAAAAAACAACAACAAATAAACACGCATCCGTGATCTTTCTTCTGGTAAAAAAAATACAAAACTCCACATTTTTGCAGATAGGAGCTTGAAACATCTACAGTAGGGTTCTCTGATACGCAGAATCTGATGGTGTGATTTTCATTAAGGTACTATAACTTTTAGGGGGTATTTCCTCCTTTTTTCGAAAATCAGGAAAATTTTCTCAGGCGTGTATCTTTCGATGGGTAGGACTAAACTTGATGAAACTTATATATTTGAAATCAGCATTAAAATCTAATTCTTTTGATGTATCTATTGGCATCAAAATTTCGTTTTCTAGAGTTTCGGTTACTACTGAGCCGGGTCGCTCCTTACTTACAGTTCGTTACCCCGAACTGTTTGACAGTACAAAAAATTACATTAAAGACAAGTCAGTATAAGTCCTTCAAATTATGTAAGTAAAATAGCCAAGAATAAAAATGGCAGTCAATGTGGAGAACAATGACATACTGGAGATGCTTTAAATGCTTCAAATTAAAAAAAAGTTGGAGGAAATTAGAGGAAAGCGATTAACCACTAATGGAACATTTTGAACGCAAACATGAATCAAAATGCGCCCTAGGAGCTTCGGACTCCTTTTACTAGACTTAAAAGTATATGTATCAATGAAAAATCCAACTTACTCACATACAACTTGTTTATCCGTGTACACCCAACTCTGTTAAGTCAATCTATATCTGCTAAATATGGCAAAAAAAAAAAAAAAAAAAAAAAAAAAAAAAAAAAGGCTACGGAAGGATACATCAACGAGGAATTTGCACCCGAAAAGGACTCGTTTACTTTCATTGACACTAAACAGTGTGAACTATATTTCTTATTTCAAAATTGGACGTCCTAAGTCCTAAAACCTCCTGGTTGCAATTGTCCGTGGTTGCACGTGGTTAAATCCGTTTGAACAAAGACGTATCGTCCGCCTATATTGGAAAAATTAACAGGGTAAATATAATATATTTTTTTTTTAATCGAGCTGGGTACTTCCGAAATCGAATTTCGCCGGAAGAGAATACATCTTACACTTTCTATGGACGATCTACTACATTCTTGTCTTTACTTGAAATTAATCTATCTTCTGTCCAGCATAGAAATTCATAAGAAAACAGAAAAAGACATCAAATAAATTTAATAAACTGACTACCTTCTCCTGTGTCGTAAATGTTAGCCGAAACACAATGTAAAACAATTAACATGATCAAAATAGCGAATGACAATTTGACTTGTTTCATCTTTATTGTATCGCTCAACTGACCGAAATATGACTGGATTCTGCCCTTACATGCTTTCTAACTGAAAGGACTGCGCACATGGAAAGCAGAAATTGCAGCTGAGTTTCAAATGGTGACATCACGCTCCTACGCAATTCATCTGACAAAGACATATCCCCCGACACCTTCTCAAAAGATATCATCTTGAGGTATCCCTCCTGGAGGGAATTGTAGGACTAAATAAATACTATAGAAAGCGTGGATGTATGAAGCTTGATTATTAATTTGGATGGGTAAGACGAGCCATAGAGGGCATTTTGAGTGAAAAAGAGCAATCCAAGGGCTATTCACTGTACAAAGACTAATTAAGAAAAGGGAATTTGGTCTTAAAGAATGACCAAGAATGATGATAATCAGTGGCGTCAATTTACGAAAATTTAGGGGGAAAGGGCAAAATGTATTTTTCGAAATATGAGGGGCAAATTTTTTCTATTGCATCAGTGAAAATGAAAAAAACAGGCATTGTTTAATGATAATACAAAAAAGAGTATTTTTGAAATAGAGGAGAAAGGCAAAATAATTTATGTGGGAAAATGCCCCCTACCCCCCAACTGATACTCCTGTTGATAATCCTTTGAAATACAAAAGTCATTTGCTTCAAAAAGAGCTGGACTTACTAATAAAAAAAACTATATGAGAGCAGCAGTTAAATTTGTGCTCCTACGTAAGAATTGCTTTAACACGACATGTTGAAGTATCTTGTAATTTGGCTTATTCACTATTGTTCCCTCTTACGTAAGAGCACAAATTTAACTCCTGCTTATGGCACCAAACAGCTTAAGGAGTAACTGTCCTTTGAAGGTGTTGTCTATATAAACCAACAGATTGGTAATGTTAATGTTTGTATACCTTAGCAAGGGTCGTAAGTTATGCCCTGGTAGCACATAAGGTTTTTATAGAAGGTGTTGTCGTAGAAACTTCAAAAAAGGCTCATTTGATTGGAAATTTAAAGGGCTAGCGCCCTTTTTAATACTAGAAAGGGATTGGAGGGCAACTAACCCCCCTATCACGCCCACATTTCCCAAAAACACATCCAATCAAAATTTTAGATATAGCTATTTTATTCAACAGAGTTTTAAGTTCTGTAAATTAGGTCTTTGAGGATGACAACCCCCTCACAGTCCTCAGGACAAGGGTTGTAAGTTTTGCCCTGGGGGCACATAAAGTTTTATAGAACGGGTTGTCGTAGAAACTTTAAAAAGCATTCGATTAGAAATTGAAATGGCTAGTGCCCTTTTAAATAGTCGAAAGTAATTGGAAGGCAACAAACACCCCTACAGGAGAACATCTTTAGTTCAACTTTTCGTACCGAAGCTGATCCATTCCCAGAGGATAGACATTGACTTGAAGCTCTTTGACTTGCATGCAAGTTGTAACTTAAAAAGAATCTCAAATCAGTTTATCTGCTATAATTCTATGGGTAATGTCCAGAAGCATCTTTTCTACACTTAGATACTTTTCTGTGAGACTTATATCAATATTTGGTTCCAAAGGCATTTTGGAACAAGCGTTTTCATGCTTGAAGATAAATAAGTCTATAAGTAAGTCACTGTTGACTAATGCCAATCAGGGTTGCCACCCAGTGAGAAAAAGATCACTAGATTACTGAAAAAATCACTAAATTAGCACATAAATCACAAGATTATTGACCAGAAATCACTAGAATTATAATACCCTTTATCTTTGTAATTAATAATTGTTTTGTTTCTTTACCATGTTCTATACAGGCGCACCTGCAGGAAGGGGGAAAATTACCCCCTAGATGTGGAAAAAGATCTTTAGATTGACGTTTTGTTTTTTCTCACCCTTGAAATTTCGAGAAATGCCTTTTTGCAGCTTTATGCAGAGAATCGTCGCTTTTCCCTGTATGTTCCTGTATTGATACCCTTGGCTTATCCCCAATCACTGACAATTGGTTATCGGTGATCTAATCGAAATATTTGCTTTTTGTTTTTAATTTATTTTCCTTGTCGAGCCGAAACCCCCCAGTTTTTCTAAAAAAAATGTAGAAACTATTTTCCTTTTTACTCTAGTTGAGCTAGTATAATTACTGGGACACCAGCAACAATTTTGAAAATGGCCTTTTTATAACTTCATGGAAAAAATGTGTCCCACTCTTCACAACTTTCGATAAGCATCGGTCTTATTGCTTCCTAAAAACAGTGGCACTTGTTAATTATACGGAACACGCCCAATAAGTAAAGTAAGGCTAATCCTAATGAAGTATACCAAAATATAATGCAAATATAATACTTTAATTTATACAATAATATAATTTGGGCTATATATTTGCACATTCAGGGGGTGTGGGGGTAAAGTAACCTAACCTTGCGCCCACCCCCCTTATGAGTAAATATATAGCCCAAGTTATACAAGTCCAATGCATTCTGTCACCCGTTATTTATCTTTGTGGCTGTGAAACTGGTTTTCATAGATTGTACGTTATCCTTAGCAAATTATCCTTAATATACTTTCATCCCCAGATCTATCCTCAGGGGCTGCGTGGGTCATGTTAAACCTTAAGATATAATTTTGGAATCTTTCAATTATGCTAAACAAAATGGCTATCTCAAACTTTTGATCGAACAATTTTGGAAGAAAAAAGGGACGTGGGAGGGGGCTAGTAGCCGTCCAATCTTTTTGGTCAAATGAAAGGGACACCAGAAATTTTAATTTCCGTGTAAATGAGTCCTTTCCCGATATCTAGGACCGTTGCTTCGATACGATCACCCCTGGAAAAAAAAACAACAACAAAATAACATCCACCCGTGATTTTTCCTCTGGCAAATAATACAAAATTAAACGATTTTGTATAAAGTAATTTGAAATATGTACATTACGGCTCGCTGATATGCCGAATTTAATGGTTTAACTTAAATCAAAATTCTTTCACTTTTATTGAGTGTTTCACCCCTCTTTCAAAATCAGGCAAATTTTCACGGTTTCTTAGCCTTTTATGGGTAGAACTAAGCTTAATGAATCTTATATATTTGGAATCAACATAGTAAGCCGATGGTATATTGATTGATATAAAAATTTCATTTCTGAAATGTCTGTCACTATCGAGTCTTGCAGTTCCATTCTTATAGTTCCTAACGACAAACTATTTGATATAATAGAACACAAATCCCATAATCTAATGAATAGGAAGTAATCTGCATACATTAGGTGTTTCAATTACAAATAAGAGAAGTTTTAGAATTATCGGAGTTTCGATTAGATATTAAAAGTAGAAATTAAAATCGTTAGACAATTCCCAGAGTAGATGATCCCCATTACTTCCAACCGACTTCAATCATCAAACTACAATCGATTTAATCTATCTAGTTATATTAAAAATCCTATTATAAAAAGCACCAAGTCCTATTTTCTATTTCAATGATTTATTTCTTTGTTTTATATTTGATGTATACCTACCTTCTCATTTTCCAATTACTCCATTCCTGTTCTATTGGCAGATGAAGAGGGTGTATTCATATCCACCATTCACTCGGCTTGCAAAGGTTTTAACAGAAGAAAATGTATTTAGAACTGATAGATTACATAGAAAAAAACATGAATATGAAGGCAAAAATTCAACCTGAGAAAATGTTGTAAAATAGGAAGCATAGAACATTTTTCGAACTTTGCGATTAACTAAGTGCTCCTATTATCTCGATGATAACGCTCTGGGGTCATATATAATATGGACATATGGTGGGAAATCGGAAGTTTCAAAGGCGGTATATTTGCATATATGCCAATTTTGACCACATTAGGAATTGTAATGAACCACTAGTTTTTTTATTAATTAGCTTCCTGTATAATTTATCCGATTGAATCATGAATCTACATGCTAAATAGTGAGAAATCACTAGATTTATAAAAAAAATCTCTGGTTTTAGAAATAAATCTAGAAATAAGCTAGAAATAAATCACTAGGCAACATCAAAAATGGCTAGAAATAGCGATAAATCACTAGGGGTGGCAACCCTGATGCCAATTTGAATGCCTTCATGAGAGTCACGATCAGTAAGCTGGTACCACGGTTGATATTACTGTCCAAATCTACGAATAGTAATATCCTTCTTATTAAGTATATTTGGATTTTGGGTCAGACTTTTAAATACAAAAGATTCGGTTTTCCTTTATCATTTTCGGTTTTACTTATCATTTAAGTTGGTAACAATTATGCATTGTTAAACGTTGTAACTGTTTCATCTTGAAATTATAAAATATATTGTGCTTTGTATTATAATTTAAATATTGTTAAAACAATGCAGAGTTTTTAATTAACAGTAAATCCTCTCCTTTCTTTTACTTTAAAATATTATACGTTTTGAGTTTAAATCTACTCATGAATACCTAATTTTTTTTATTTGATCCTCTCGCAGAACCTCATGGGCATCAATTGGAAAGGCTGAGGCACTTATGTCCCCTACACTTGTTTGCCCCCTCCCCAAGATTTTGAATAAGATGCAATAGAAACTGAATGGGTTATACCCAGGTATATCATAGCCTTAAAAGTGATAATACATCCTTAATCAACGGTTACTACAGAGCAGCAGCTATGAGACTCTCCTCTGTATAAGGAGGATCAAAGTTCAAGTCACTCTGTTGTAACCATGGACAAACAATGCCTGAATCACCAGGAACATTCCCAATTCGGTTGGGGTCTTTGGTCGAGAAACTGACCATTTGACAAGTTCGTGTTTTTTCAGATGATCAATAATTTGTTTTTGGTATTTCTGGATGACTGGTTTTTTTCGGCTTGACATGGGAACTGAATTTGAACTATTTATAATAAGATTTGAACCTCTTCTGGTTATATCAGAAGAGTTACAAGTAGGTAGGTAGGCATACTTTTTTTTAAGGCATTTCGGGGGAGGCATTTCTTTAGGGTGAAGGCTCGTTTAAACGTCATATTAAAAGTCACATCATATTTGAAAGCCACATCATCGTATTTGAAATTGCAGACTATGCAAGAAATCCTTGAAGGACAGAGAAATTTAAGATTTGAAATCCAGAAGGGGTATAGGCCTATAGGTTTTCGTCACAATCACGTGCCTGAATCCAAGATGAAAATTTTGTTCAGTGGTTTAATCGATCAAATAAATGAAAAAATATATGCAATTGGGAAGATTTTTTGACGATAATTGTATGACAAAATTAAATTAACAATTCGATTTTTCAAACATGTCGCTTATTGTTGGTTGCTTATGGTTGGTTGCTAGTGCCGGCAACCAACCTAAATCAGATATATTTTTTTTTATTTTCATTCGTTTGTAGTTCTAAACATTCAGCCTTTTCTCTGGTATGCTCTACAACTCTCTATGTAAGAATAACCACGTGCTTTTATTATTTTATTTCCTTTGTTATATATGGGAAAACAGTTTAAAATATTTCAATCACAACCAAAAATGGTTGACAAAAACGGCTGGCACATGGGCTCTAAGCTTCGATCATGGTGAAGCTTGTTTGAACCTTGCAGATGGGCCTTGGAACATACCTTCGACCTAATACGAAGGTCTTACCCTATTTTCAGTCTCATCGTTTTTAGTGCAACCTGATTTAGCACATACGGATGTTTTATCCAAGAGAAGCAAATTATCTAATCACGCTTATAGGTGGCTTACCAGGATCCTTCTCTCTCTAGACCACTGCCGCCCATCACTCATTTAGACCTAAATCGTGCAGTTTTCAAATATCAGAACTTGGAGGATTGCTTAGAGGATTCTCAATACTTTTTAACATGTATTTTATAAATTTGAGTTACTAAAGTTAAGGGCGGTATTTTCAGTGCAAATACAAAGGGTTGTACAATGATTATTGGGGATTTCTAAATATATACACCTTGTTGCCACCGATCATGCTTTTGACGGACCTCCTTTTCCTGTTGTGTCACCACCTTGTTGCCACCTGCCCTGTATGTGAAGCGGCTAAGACCGGAAACAGCGAAAACAGAGTTCCCCAATAATCCAAAAGCATGTTTTTCCAGGTATTTTAAATTTACATTTTTCGTACCCTATTTGAAAAAAAAAATTTAAAGTCCGTTTAGTAGGCTTAAGTTTTCAGAAAAGTTACTCTCCAACAAGAATACCCGTTTGGAATTTTCCAGAAAGATAGTGACGCTAGTTTATTCCGAGGTGATTCAATAAAACCTTGTATTTTATCAATGAGTGAAATTTCAGTGCTCAAATGTGCAAGTGGTGTTTTCCAAGTGAATCCATAGGGTTGTAGACTGACTGATTGATGGATAATTCTATTGGGTTTTGTTTGTTTTAGTGGGCTTGTTTGGGCTGAAAAACATCTTCCTATTTGAGTTATCTTTTATAGGCTGCCTCTGGATTATGGTATAATATTTGCAGGCATGAATATAGGCTATAATGAGTCGGAGGTAAAAGGCTTGAGATTGCTTGTTCGGGATTTCGACTCTTGTTTATAGAAGAGAGTTGCTAAGTGTGGAAAACCGTGATGAATACAATCAATCGAATATGACATCATACCCCAGAAAAGCAACCTTTTTTTAAAAGATGTGTGTGATATATAATCGTGGTTGCAGTGATAGGTAAAGACGAGCACGGGTCATGGTAACCAAAAATAGCCTGAAACCCCCTAAAGATGGTGTCGAATCGAAACACAAAGAACACCATTAGAATTCCTTTGGCCAAAACCCCTAAAAAGGAAACTTTCAATCCCTTGGCTTGAACAACATCTTTTTTTTCGTTTTTCCTTTGCTGCTAGCTGGGCATTGGAGCATCGTAGAGAGCTGTTTAAGGCCTCATTTGTAATGAAATTGCTACATTCAGTCACTTTTGTAATTAACAAATTGCAGCCTCTACAGTCTAAAGTATGTACCGGGAAGGTATTTTGAAGTACCTACCTCCACTCCTTCGCCCTCTAGAGGATCCTGACCTTTGATGACCTTTAAAAATATGTGTATTATAAAAGTGAAACCATTTCAGCTTCACAACTTCGCTCAATCCTAATTTATAAGGTTTTAAAGATATGCAAATAGATTTCCTAAATTGTGAAAAAAAACCCATTAATATTGGCTTAAAATTATACTCAAATAGCAGGAATTTCATTTTCAAAACTAATGCTAGACAAAAAGAAACTGATAAATGAAAATTAAGGTAAAATATTGCTTGCAGATGCACCACAACTTAAATGCTTATGTCACGCTACTTAATTGACTTTTGATTAATTGGCAAAGGCTTATGCTTTTACGCTACTTAATCGGCTATCACATTTAGTTTTTAAACATAAAGTCAAATGGGTGGGGGGGCCTGGGAGGGGGATTAGTTTTCCTCCAATCACTTTCCACTATTAAAAAGGGCATCAGCCCTTTCTATTTTCAATCGAATGAACCCTTTTCGAAGTTCCTAAGACAACTCCTTCGATACAAAGTGACCTGGTCTAAACCACAACAACAACAAAAAAATAATACATTATGCCCACATCGATCTTTACTATAAAAATGTCAAGCCGTCCAGTCACTTTCGACTATTAAAAAGGGCACTAGGCCTTTCGATTTTCAATCAAATGAGCCCTTTTTGAGTTTCTACGACAATACTTCCTATAAACACCTTATATGCCCCCAGGGCATAAATTACAACTATTACCCTAAGGGCTGTGAGGATGGTTGTCATCCTCTAAGACCTAACTTCCAGAACTTTCAACTACGTTAAACAAAATGGCTATCTCAAAATTTTGATTGGATGTGTCTGGGAAAATGGTGGGCGTGAGAGGGGTGTTAGTCTTTCTCCAATCACTTTCAACTATTAAAAAGGCACTAGCCCTTTCAATTTCCAATCAAATGAGCCCTTTTGAAGTTTCTAGGACAACGCTTTCAATTAAAACTTAATAGACCCCCCGGGGATAACTTAGAACCCTCACCCTGAGGACAGGGGGGGGGGGTTGTCATCCTCACAGACCTACTTTCCAGAACTTTCCACTACGTTGAACAAAATGGATATCTGAAAATTTTGATTGGATGTGTTTGGGGGAATGGTGGCCGTGAGAGAGGGGTTAGTTACCGTCCAATCACTTTCAATTTTCAATTCAATTTTATTTGAATAAAATTTTATTCAATTTTATTTAAAATTTCAACTATTAAAAAGGGCACTAGCCCTCTCAATTTTCAATTGAATGAGCCCCTTTGGAAGTTTTTATCATAGAGTCTCTATCATTAAAAACCTTATATACCCCAGGGCATAACTTACAACCTTAGCCCTGGGGATTCTGGGGGGTTTGTCATCCATAAATACATAATTTCCAGAACTTTCAACTACGTTGAACAAAATGGCTATCTCTAAAATTTGATTGAATGTGTTTGGAAAAATGGAGGGCGTAAGAGGGGGGGTTAATTACTCTCCACTCACTTTCGACTATTAAAAAGGGCAATTTCAATTTCCAATCAAATGAGCCCCTATTGAAATTTCTACAACAAATTTCTATATAAACCTTATATGCCCCCAGGGCATAACCTACAACCCTTGCAGTGAAAGCTCTGAAGGGGTTATCATCCTAAAAGACCTAAAAAAAAAAAACAAATTTTGAAAAAAAATATGAATTGGTTTTCCAGAACTTTAGAATACGTTGAACAAAATGGATATCTCAAAATTTTGATTGGATGTGCTTGGGGAAATGGTGGGCGTGAGAGGGGAGTTAGTTGCCCTTCAATCACTTCCAACTATTAAAAGGGCAATATCCCTTTCAATTTTCAATTGAGTGAGCCCTTTTGGATGTTTTTACAACATCAATTTCAATAAAAACCTTATATGCCCCCAGGGCATAACTTAAAACCTGAGGGTTGTGGGGGGATGGGTTGTCATCCTTAAAGACCTAATTTCAAAAACTTTCAACTGCGTTGAATAAAATGGCTATCTAAACATGTTGATTGGATGTGGTGGGGGAAAAGGTTGGCGTGAGAGGGGGGTTAGTTGCCCTCAAATCACTTCGACTATTAAAAAGAGCACTAGCCCTTTCAATTTCCAATCGAATGAGCCCGTTTTCAAGTTTCTACGACAATCATTTAAATAAGAATCTTATATGCCCCAGGGCATAACGTATAACCCTTGGCCTGAAGACTGTGGGGGGAGTGTCCTTCTCAAAGATATAATTTCCTGAACTTTAAACTGCGTGGAACAAAATGACTATCTAAAAATATTGATTGGATATGTTTAGGGAAATGGTGGGCGTGGAAGGGATATTAGCTGCCTTCCAATCACTTTTGACTATTAAAAAGGGCACTACCTATTTCAATTTCCAATCGAATGAGCCCTTTTTGAAGTTTCTACGACAACGCTTTCAATAAAAACCTTATTTGCCCCAAGGGCATAACTTACAACCCTTGCCCTGAGGGATGTGGGGGAATGTCCTGCTCAAAACATAATTTATATCTGGATATCCACAACACTGAACAAAATGGCTATCTAAAAAATTTTGATTGGATGTGTTTGAGGAAAAGGTGGGCGAGAGAGGGGGGGCTTGTTGCCCTCAAATCACTTTTGACTATTAAAAAGGGCGCTAGACCTTTGAATTTCCAATCGAATGAGCCCTTTTTCAAGTTTCTACGACAAAGATTTCAATAAAAACTTACATGCCCCCAGGGCATAACTTATAACCCTTGCTTTTAAGACTGTGAGGGGAGTGTCCTGCTCAAAGGTAAAATTTCCTGAACTTTAACTGCGTGGAACAAAATGGCTATTTCAAAATTTTGATTGGATGTTTTTGGGGAAATGGTGGGCGTGGAAGGGGTGTTAGTTGCCTTTCAATTAATTTCGACTATTCAACAGGGCACAAGCCATTTCAATTTCCAATCTAACGAGCCCTTTTTTAAGTTTCTACGACAACACTTTCTATAAAAAACCTTATATGCCTCCAGGGCATAAGTTCCAATCTTTGTCCTGCGGGCTATGAGGGGGTTGTCTTCCACAAAGACCTAATTTCCAGAACTTTCAACAACGTTGAACAAAATGGCTATCTCAAAATTTTGATTGGATGTATTTGGGGAAAAGGTGGGCGTGAGACGGGGGTTAGTTACCGTCCAATCACTTTCAACTATTAAAAAGGGCACTAGCCCTTTGAATTTCCAATCGAATGAGCCTTTTTTGAAGTTTCTACGACAACGCCTTCTATAAAAACCTTATATGCACCCAGGGTATAGTTTACAACCCTTACCCCGAGGGTTGTTGGGTAGTGTCCTCCTCAAAAACATATTTTCTATCTGGAAATCAACAACGCTGAACAAAATGGCTATCTCAAAATATTGATTGGATGTGTTTGGGGGAATACTGGGCGTAGGGGGGGGCTAGTTGCCCCCCAATACCTTTCGACTATTAAAAAGGGCACTAGCCCTTTGAATTTCCAATTGAATGAGCCTTCCTTGAAGTTTCTACGATAGCACCTTCTATAAAAACTTTAAATGCCCCCAGGGCATATCTTAAAACCCTTGCCCCGAGGGTTGTGGGGGAGTGTCCTCCTCAAAAACATATTTTCTATCTGGAAATCAACTACGCTGAACAAAATGGCTCTCTCAAAATTTTGATTGGATATGTTGATTGGATAATTTTGATTGGATAAGTGATCAGAGGGCTAGTTGCCCTCTGATCACTTTCGACTATTAAAACAGGCACTAGCCCTTTGAATTTCCAATCGAATGAGCCTTTTTGAAGTTTCTACGACAACGCCTTCTATAAAAACCTTATATGCCCCCCGGGCATTTCTATCTGGAAATCAACTACGCTGCACAAACTGGATTTCACACCATTTGTATGGTAGGTGTTGGGGGATCGGATGGGCAGGGGGGGGGGCTAGTCGCCCTCAAATCACTTTCAACGATTAAAAGGGGCACTAGCCCTTTGAATTTCCAATCGAATGAGTACTTTTTAAAGTTTATATGACAACACCTTCTATAAAAACCTTATATGCCCTCAGAGCAGAGCTTACAACCCTTGCCCCGAGGGTTTTGGGGGACTGTCCTCCTCAAAATGATATTTTCTATCTGGAAATCAACTACGCTGAACGAAATGGCTATCTAAAAAATTTTGATTGGATGTGTTTGGGGGAATGATGGGCGTTGGGGGGGGGCTAGTTGCCCTCCAATCATTTTCGACTATTAAAAAGGGCACTAGCCCTTTGAATATCTTATCTAATAAGCCTTTCTTGAAGTTTCTACGACAAAGCCTTCTATAAAAACCTTATATGCCCTCAGAGCATAACTTAAAACCCTTGCCCCGAGGGTTGTGGGGGAGTGTCCTCCTCAAAAATATATTTTCTGTCTGGAAATCAACTACGCTGAACAAAATGGCTATCTCAAAATTTTGATTGGATGTGTTTGGGGGAATGATGGGCGAGGGTTTGTCCCATATCAAATCCTGTATCTTGGTGTGGAGTTTCTCTGAATGCAAAAAGGACATAAGGAAGCATTTTGTCCCATTGGTTTATATCATCTCTTACAAAACGTCTCAACATACTAATTAGGGTTCCGTTAAATCTTTCTGCCACTCCATTTGTCTGAGGATGGAATGGAGTAGTTAATACTTGTTTAATGCAGAGAATTTCATATAATTTTCGAATGTATGTCGATATAAAATTGGTTCCATTATCTGTTAAAATTTCCTTTGGGATTCCGTGACGTGAGACATATTTCGCTAATTCTTCTGCGATTTTTGGTGATTTTACTGTTCGTATTGGGATAGCTTCTGGGTATCTCGTAGCCAGATCATTAATAACTAGAATGAATCTGTTTCCCGCGCTAGATTTGGGGAGTGGACCTACAATGTCCATTGAAATTCTTTCAAACGGTTTGCCGAAAATAGGCATTGTTTTCATTGGAACTTTTTCATTTGTTTTTTTGTATGCGACTAATTGATAATCTTTGTATCTTTTACAATAGTTGTTAATATGCTTTCTTAATCCTTTCCACCAAAATCGCTGCAAGACTCTATCTCTTGTTCTTTGGGATCCCATGTGTCCCACCGTTGGGCTTGAGTGAGCCAACTTTATTACCGCTTTTCTCAGTTCATATGGTACCAAAAGTTGTAATTATCTAGGGTTTTCTCCAGTCTCCATTATTTTGTAAAGTAGATTTCCATTACTGGAAAACTGTTTAGATTGCAGATTTTTTTATTCGTTAGTGCTAGTTTTATTTTTCTGCAATCTTTATCATTTGTTTATAATTCTGCGAAATTTTAAGAGGTTACCCTGAGTATTCCGGCTAGTTCATCTTTGGTTTTCTCTGGTTCTCTTTCTACGGTCAATAATTTCTCTTGTTTATGGTTATATTCTTTTTTTTTGCCCTTTTTTGGCTTTTAGATTTTCTTAGTTTTGCATTCTTTATGAACACCTCGTCGTTAAATTGAAATGGCGGTCATAAATTTTGGTCACTATTCTCACTAGTGGGCAACGCAGCCTCCCTTTTCTTTTTTTCTTTAGCTCGAGTCACTGTGTTTGCTCTTTAAAGCATGGATGTTGCTTTTAATGTAAGAAGGTTCTCAATATTTTCGTAGTCTCCCCCTACTAAAGCATTTACTGTGAGAGTAGTACAACCACACTTTTAATTCCTTTTTAACCGCATTTCCCTCTATATTGATAATTTCTTTTATAACCTGAATCTTTAGACATTTATGTTTTCCTCCTTGGTAGAATAACGCTGTCACTTTGTTTTCATAGTTTCTGAACGTTTCCTTTATTAAATTTCTTTGTACATAGTTATGGTTACTGCATCAATCAATAGCTTTTTTTACCGATTTACCATTTAATTCACCTTATATTTTGTGTGATTCCGCAAATGTGCAAGTTTTCATATTTTCCGGGCTATAAGACATCTTAGAAAAGGATATCCTTTTAAGAGGACCACTCCAGAAACGTTGTTAATTTGGCATTCTTCACAGTTCCTAGATTTTTGCAAAATTTACCAGTTTTCATTTGATTGGAAAATGGAGTGTCTTGTGGCCTCTTTAATAGCCGAAAGTGATTAGAAGGCAACTAACACCCCTTCCACACCCAACATTTCCCCAAACACATCCAATAGAAATTTTGAGATAGCCATTTTTTTCAGCGTAGTTGATTTCCGGGTAGAAATTATGTTTTTAAGGAGGAAACTCCCCCACAGCCCTTAGGGCAAGGGTTGTAAGTTATACCCTGGGGACATATAACTCAGTATTCATCGGTCATTCAGAGCGATAACATCTATTAGTTTAAAACAGTTAATACACAATACAGTGCGCAAGGACGGGGAGAAGTTAGCCACGCCCCCCAGCATAGCAGCGTCTCCGGATAAAGATTCATTTCTTTGACAACTGAAGAAGAGAGCGCTACAAAGCTGTGTCCCGGGCTAAAGTGGGACGCAGCGAAGAAACTCTACTGCAGGAGAATATTGCTGGCAGAGAATAAGGTAGGCAATCTTAATTATCTTGAATAAGCAAGCAGAAATGGAGGGAATCAGATTCAGCCACCTCAACTTCCGGATGCGTCAGATCCCGATGCGATTTCTTAGTTTATGCGTGAAATAAATTTCAAACTGGATTTGATCCCACAGCTCTCAAACAGCTTAACCGGTATAGAGGCAAAAATGAATAGTTTTAGTAAACAGCTAGTTACAACAAAATCAGAAATTTAAAACGATCTAGTGGAAATGAGGAACAAATTCAGGAAGTCTACACTGAAAAGTGACTCATTAGAGGCAGAAATAAAGCGTTATTACCTCGTGTTTTACAATTTCCCTGTGACTGGTCCATTCCAGTCGAGTTTGAAGGATGAGCTTTGCGAGTTTCTTAGCTGGTGCCTCCCGAACCTACAGCTTTCTCGAAGGGACATAAAGGATGCTTTCCGCCTGAGATCAGGCCCTGTAATAGTTAAGTGGCACGACTTGGAATCACGAAACGAGGTTCTCAGGAAAAGTTTTGCATTGAAACAGAACGGCGTAGGGGTTGCTCCGGACTACACTACGTATCAACGCGAGGCTAGAAAAAATTTAAAGCCAGTGCTGTCCCAAGCCCTAGTAAAAGGTCAAAATACGCGGCTCAAAGGTGATAGGCATATCATTGAAGGTAAAACGTACACTTACGGCCGTGAATGTCAAAAAGTAAAAGAAATGACGGTAAGCCACCCACTTAGGGCCCCTAATCCAGCGCAAAGTAACTCAGAGATCAGAGGTATAAATCCCGCTAATGTGAATAAAAATAACCAGAGCTCAGTCCAGAATTGCCCTTCAGATCAGTCGGACTGTTCTGGTAATGAAAGTGACACGAACACGATAGTTGAAAGAAACAACAACTTGCCGAAAACAATAGGAACAGGGAAAGATCGTAAAAGTAGCGAGATTATCCCCGTTGATAATAATTACAGTCGCACCGCTACAAATGTACGGCAAAGAAATGAGGAGCCATTGACAAGCCGGGTTACTGAAGGGAATTGGCGACCAATTTACAGACAAAACACACGCCCGTTCAGGCAGCTACAAAAAAATCAGCCTTGGCAGTACAGGGGGTATTAATAGGCCTAGAGGCGACGATTATTACCGGTTAGATTTCCCCCCAGTGATTACGGAGCCCAATAGCATCGACAAGGCCATACACAAACCCTGAAGTTTGTATCTTGGAATGTACAGGGTATAAAAAGTAAGTTAAGTTCTGTGGAAAGTGATTTGTCAAATTTTGACTTTGTAGCATTAATAGAAACCTCGCACTGCCCTAGTGAAACTCCAAAAGTAAGAGGTTTCAATGCGGAAAGTGTATCGCGAGAGTTAGCTTTGAACAATCGCTATTTTGGAGACCTTGTAGTGTTGATAAAAGATGAGTCTTTCAAAAGTTATACAAAGCTGAAAAATAAATCAGAAAATGTTATTTGGATTAGATTAGAATGTTGGGATGGACTGTGTATTGTAATAGGATCGATTTATATTCCGCCTCAAAATAGATCGCACCGAAATGAAGATACGTAGAATTTGTTGGTAAAAGAATTAGATGAAAAAAGAGCTAATTTTGAAAATGATAGATTGATATTAATGGGTGATTTTAATGCTTATATTAGTGATGAAGTTGAATTAAAAGGTGTGTTAATTCCAGGTATTCCGTCAACAGTCCCAGCCGTCTACAGAATTCCCAGAGCTAGCAGGGATCAAAAAAGAAGAATAAATCAATGGGGTAGATGGTTGCTGACACTATGCGCAGAATCGGGTTTGATGATTGGAAATGAATGATTTGGAAAGGATAAAAATCGGGGTGAGGTTTACCTGCGTATCTGGGGATAAAGCAAGTTTAATTGATTATGTTTTGGTGGATATTCTCTGGGATCCGAATTACCTTAATGTGGATGTGATTAAGTTAGTAGGATCGGACCATCTACCGGTATTTTTAGAAATTAGATCAAGGAGTGCTCCTCATAGGAGGGATATTTCAAGCGAAAATCGTATTTATAATAAAATGTTAGACGTCAGATACCTAGGGAATGGTCTACAGAGGAAAATGTTAAATTAAGTGAAGCGTTTTCAGAGGATGATGTAGCTATAAGGCTAAATGATTTAGAGAAGACAAATAACCATGACAGATTGATAGAAGAGTTCACGGAGATTTTACATGAAATAGCAGGCCCAGTTCTAGGAAATAAAGGAGGTCGTAAGGATATAGAATTTTTTGATGGGGAATGTAGAATAAAAAATTAGAATTGATTAAAGAAATGGAGATTTTGAGGGAAGAGGAAAAAGAGGAAAATAGTCTTCGACTAGTAACAAGGTTTAAAAATGTTCGCCGGGAGTATAAACGCCTTTTAAAACAGAAGAAGAGAGTGGCTATTCAAAAAGGTAAGAAGGAGCTGATCCAGTTTTATGAAAAGAGTGATATGCGGTCTTTCTGGAGAAAGATAAAAAAGGGGCCTCCATTGCTCAACCAAAAGTACCTGACCCGAAAACATGGCCTACATACTACAACGACGCGGTTCAGGAAGACTATTCGTGTGACTGCTGGTTCAGCGACGAGTTATCGAATACAGAGAATGAGACCAGTCTCCCACTGAAAGAACACGATTATGATCTGATAAAACCCGCATCGGAAGAAGAAATTGAAGAATGCATAAGCGCCATGGAAGGTGGATCAGCACCTGGTAGTGATGGAGTCCCAACAAAGATCTTGAAACAATTCCAACTTTATTTATGCCCATTTTCTTGGCTATCTTCAACTCAGTTCTGGCTTCTGGAGAATGGCCCTTGCCGGGGAAAACATCCTTTATTTTGCCACTATTCAAAAAGGGAGACCCAGCGGATCACAGTAATTATCGACCGATATCTTTCGTACCCAGTCTTAGCAAAATATTAGAAAGAATACTAGATGCTAGATTAGCTCATTCGTTAGAAAATATATATGATTTTGAAGGAAGAGCAGGCAGGATTTCGAGATGGATATAAGGCTATTGTTAGGGTTGTAGTTCTACAGGCGCTTATAGAGAAATATGCAAAAGGGAAGAATAGGTTGTACGTTGCATTTTTGAATCTAGAAAAGGCCTTCGGCAGTATTGATAGGATTTTCTTGTGCTTAGAACTGTTAAAGGTAGGCTTACCAAGACTTTTCGTTAGGATATTAGCTGATATGCCTAGAAAAAAATTTGGTATAGTTAAAGTTTTTGGGAAGGGATTATGGTCGCCGCTCGATATTAGGAAAGCAGTAAAACAGGTTAGTAGTGTTTCACCTAGGTTGTTTATGTTGTTTATAAATGAAATTATTGACCATTTTAAAAAGGCATGGGCCCCTGCGGTGTCCCTAGGGACCCTGACATTATCTCTGTTGGTTTTTGCTGATGACGCGGTGTTAATAGGCAAGTCACCAGAGAAGCTCCAAATCTTATTGAGTATATTAGAAGAATATTTAGATAGAAAGAAACTAGTGTTGAATATTAAAAAGACTGAGATTGTGGTTTTTAGAGGAATTCGCGTGAATAATGATGATCAAAAAGTAGAATTTTGAAAATGTAAAAGAGAGCGAAAATTTTAAATATTTGGGAGTAACACTTTCAGCAAATGGAGGATGGAAAGAGCATGTAAGAGAGATGATTAAGAGAGGGAAAGCAGTTTCAGCTGCCATTTTACGTAATTCAAGGCTTTCAAGTATAAATGATCTAAAAATGCATAAATATATTTTTAATTCTCAAGTTTTGCTTACTATCCATTACGGAGCTGAACTCTGGGGGCATGACCCGGCACCACAATTAGAATCAATTCAGCTGCAACACTTTAAGAGATTAATTGGTCTTCACTTAACAACCCACAATCAGGCAATAAAAGGTGACCTAGGTATATTTTCGCTGAGAATGAGTAGATTAGCACAGATGATCCGGTACTGGCTAAAAGTTCTAAGTCTGCCAGAAGATAGGTTAGCAAAAGCAGCTTATGTGGAGATGCTATGGTCGAAACGTAAAAGATCGTGGCCGTACCAAATAAAAAATGTTTTAGATGGATTGGGATTATCATATATTTGGAATGAGGGGCTAGGACCCTCAGATCAGGGTGAGCCGTTTTTGGCTATGATTATAGGGAGAATAAAAGACCAGGAAGTACAAATAAGGACCCAGGCAGTTAAAAAATCTGGAACATTGAAGTTTCATTCCAATGTAAAAGAGATATTTGGATTTGAATATTATTTTAAACTAGGATTACCGGGGGAGACATTGAGGACTTGGTTTCGAATCCGAGCGAATTGCCTGCCACTAAAAAATAGAAAGAGTATTTAAAAGAAAAAGGGTGGCCCCAGATGCAGATGCGGATTACTCTTGCCCCAGATGTAACCTAGGTATTGAAGATGTGGCCCATATTGTCACCGAGTGCCAGCAACTTTCTCTATTAAGGGAAAAGTATTTTGGGGGTGGTAAGTTGGTGTGCCCGGGTATCCTGAAAACGACTGTAAAAAGGACAATCAGGCAGTTATGTAATTACGTAAATGAAGCGTTGACATCAATGAGTGAAACTTGATATTTATGTAATTTTTATTGTGGAGTGTAATTAAGAATACTGTTCTGTATGACCTGTTTTTTGGCTTATAATAAATTATTATTATTATTATTATTATAAGGTTTTTATAGAGTGTTGTCGTAGTAATTTAAAAACAGGCTCATTCGGTTGAAAATTCAAAGTGCTGGTTCCCTTTTTAATAATATAAAGTTATTGGAGGGCCATTAACACCTCTCTCACGCCCATTATGCCCCCACACACATCCAAACAAAATTTTTAGATAACCCTTTTATTCGACCTAGTTGAAAGTTCTGGAGATTACGTCTTTGAAGATGACAAATTCTTTTTTGGCAGATAAGTAATGTTTTCTGTATATCAAAATTATTCATTCCATAGGCTAGTTTTTGAATTCTTTGTACGTTCGCCTGAATTTTTTTGATAATATGCTTGTTGTTCTTAAAAAATGTTCTTTTGGCCTATTTTAGGATATATAGAGAAAAAGAACATTTTTTCCCAATTCTTTTTTGGCCCATAAAAAGGTAATTTTAGCAAAACCAGGCAATACGAGTGGAGGTAGCCCCCACCATGATACCCCTGTCAGTAGAGCAGACAATACTCACTTAACAGTAAGTGAGGGGGACTTGGGAGCTAGCTAAAATAACCTAAAAACAGAAACAAGTCCTTTTCCAAACCCCTTCATTAACAGCTGCTAAATTAACACTATCGTTGTTTAGTTAAAACTTCTGTTGGTAAAATTTAAAAGATGAAAATCATAAATCAGGAAGAAGATTCGCCTGAAAAATACTATCAATTAGATCGTAGACATAAACTGTACGTAAGGAGGGACGCGGCTCAATAGTTACCGCAACCCTCAAAAACTGATTTATTATCAATACATGTATCAAAAGAATTCACTTGTTATACTGATTCGAAATACATAATATTCATTAAGTTTAATGTCATCCATCAAAAAAACTACGAGCCTGAGAAAATTTGCCTAATTTCCTAAAAAAAAGGGGGGAAACTCCCCAAAAGTCAAGAAAAGTTAATGAAAAGCGTTCATCAGTTTCAGCGTTTTTCAAAACCCTACTGTAGAGGTTTCAAAAATAATCCTAAAAATAATAAACTAAAATATTAACCTGGCCCCAATTCTAGGCTTATACCGAAGTCGATTATTTGAAATGTGAAAGTGAAGAGAGACGTAACAGTAGTTATTTCTCTAGGATATGACGTCATTTTCTCTCAGAGACAAGCTACTTCTATATCATGCATATTATGAATATTCAATTTAAATACGTTGTGACAGCGCAGTGGATAAAGCCGCACCTGGAATCCTCCGGGTTAAGGTTCATTCCCGGCTGCTGCAAGGAAGTAATAAACTTTAAATATGATTCTAATCTTTTATTCTTTTAGCCACTTTGTTTTTGTATATTGAAATATACTTATTGTGTTAATTTTTTTATCGGCACTGGATATGAAGAGCCGGGGGGGGGGCAAGAAATCATGACTGATGTCTAGATTTACCAGATTTTTGATGTATTTGTAATCAAACGTAAACTGGATATGAACTGGAGAAAAATAAAAATAATAACCTGACAATTAACAATCAATGTGATGTAAACATGTCGCAATACTTGGCAATAATTCAGAATGATTTCAACCGTTGGGAACATTTTCAAAAACGTAAATTATTCCGTCATATAAAGTTCCAAAATCAACCTGTTGCTATGCAGCGGGAATATATAGATCAGTATAGAGAAGTTGAGTCCTTTGCTTGTTGTAAAAAAGTGTCGTCATGCATTAAACAATGAAAAAAACTACATAGAATTATTCAGACTAAAGGGCAGAGTGAAACTTATGAAGTTTAACATTTTTTTCATGACTACACTGCCTTTTTTATGATGAAATAAATAAGAGTTCCAAATAGGGACAGGTCCTTTTATTAGACAGCGAAACCAAAATATAAACAATGGCTCTAAATATTTCAATGACCCAGTCGGTTATCATCATCAGTAGAGTTACTAAGGTATACAAATTAAAACAAACCGTATTTACACTAAACAAAATAATCACTTCAGGGTCAAAGCAAGTTACCGGTCCATTGACTTAAACAGTTCACTAACTGTCCTTGAATTTTGTAATACTGTGTTGAATAAAGGTGGCATCATTTTCTTCAAAATTGAGGTCACAGAAGGTTACCAGTCCATTGACTTGAAAGTTCACTAGCTGTTCTTGAATTCTGTAGTACTGCGTGTAATATTCTTCTAATCAAAAATGAAATAATACTGAATTTATCATTTTATTCTTCTAATAGCAAATGAAATGTTGCTGATTCTAAAGTTGGTCTATCATCCCCATATATACGACGTTGGTATTTTTTTTCATGACCAAACTGCCTTTTCTATGACGAAATAAACAAGAGTTCCAAATAGGGACAGGTCCTTTCATTAAACAGTGAACCAAAACTATAAACTAAAGCTCTAAATATTTCAATGACACAGCCCCTTGGAATTGCCGGCGAACAGAGAGACCTATAATTTACCAGGTGTTTGGGTAAATAGCAAGGGATTAGCTATGAATCCCTTATTGGGCAAATACTTGTGCGTTAGCTTTTGGAGAGGCAAGCCCACCTAGAGTCTCAGGCAGGTTGAACAAGTTTTAGAATTGACATATGACCGTTAAGTGGCCCGGAATCGCAGGCAAACAAGCGTCCAGTCCAAAGCCTTTCAGGGCCCTCCTGTTTTGAGTGTCAGGCGAGGCTTAGCACCCAACTCATAAGCTAAGACAGTCGCGCTGAAAAAAACAATTAGATGTAGGTTGACTGAAAAGTTGCCCATACTCAGAGCAACTTTCTTCTGGGGGTGGGGGTAGGGGGAATTTCTGGGAATTTTTTCCATGGAGGAAGGTTTCCCGACATGATTTGAAAAACCATACAAAAATTCAAACAAAAGTATGCTAAAGAGATGTTTTTCAGAGGGAATTGTCTACAAAAAAAACTTAAGGGGAGGGGGGGAGAGGAACTTTAAGGAAGTTTTCGTGCTGAGAGAGAATTTTTAATGGAAGGGGAGCCAGATTTTCAGGCACTATTTGAAAAAATACCAGAAAAAAACAGGTTTTTTCAATAGGAATTGAACGTAAAAAGCCACATTAGAACTTAAAATAAACATTAATTACTTCGTATATGTGTGTGTGTGGGGGGGGGGGTTTCCTCCTCCTCAATACTTCCCTCTTTACATTAAAATTTGACTTTGACTGGCACTTTGTCAACATGCCTAATTTCTGAGACTATATTGGCGATACTGAACAGTCCAAAAGAATAAAAAGGAAATCAGATACCTTTACAAACATCTTTACTAATCCATCTTAGATGCAGTGCGACGACTTAAAAAAAGCAAAAAATACAAAAAAAAACAGGATGCAAAAATTAGTGGAGGTTTTAGGCCTAAGCAGGGGGCAGCCCCCCCCCTCCCCCGCCCCTCCATTTTTCTTGGTACCCTGTCCCCCTCCCAGATCAAGAGGCCTAAGGCCACTACTGAAAAAATAAAACTGTCAAAAAAGACAAGCCAGACATGAAAACGACGGAGTACAGCACAAAAATAAAATATAATCAACTTCCCCTTGCGAAAAAATCCACTCATCTCCCCAACCAGCCCAACAAAAAAAAAGCACAAAATGACACGCCTTACAAAAATTAGAACAACATCACTCAATACAAGCACACCACTAAAGTCTCCATTAATAAGATAAAAAAAAAAACTTACCCAAAGAGAAGTTGACGATGTGGGAAAAATTGATACTTGGGATTCAATTTATTAAAATTTCTATGCTTGGTGCAAGTGCTCCCCCTCTTAAAACAACATTTGAAAAGATTGAAGGAGCAGTCAAACTTTTTTAGATAAAAGAAGAAAAGTGAAAGTGAACAGTGTTGTGAAAAAATCATCAACCTTTGAAGGAGAGAAAACATGTACCCTGTCAAGAGAGGGCCCATAAAGACACAAAACCGAAATCATCAAAACATCAATAGTCGTCCTAGAACTTGCAGCAATACAGAACTCGCAAGCTGAACAGATCGCCAAAAATCATATATTGTAAAGAAAATAAACCATATAGAGACACTCAGAAACAGAATATAGCACTTGAAATAGAAAACAGAAGAATTTTGGGGGAAATCAACCGCTTTAGATTTCTAGTTCAAAGTCGAGCATAGATGGACAGCTTAAACATAGTTTTGGAGATTATGTAGTTTTCACATTTTTAAAAGATTTTAAAGATGTGAGTTTCTGGCACATTTGATGATGCCAGCCATCATGAAAAATTGGCAGCACTAGCCTCTTAATTTCCATCTGTGGAAACAACCCCATATCTCAATAAAAAAGTAAATTGCCCCTTGACATAATTTCAAATAATGTAAGGCCGAAAATGCAAAGGCCTGTGAAACTGATAAGAGTATAGGGAAATCAGCTAAAAGTTTGAGCGAATCACTAATCAGTTCACTCTGGGTTCCCTCCCTGGGATAATCAAATGAAGAATATGCGTTGATGCTAATTGAGGATGAAATTTGGATACATCTCCCACTGAATACAATTTGCCGGAAATAATTGTCGGTTACCATGAAGAGTAAAAACTATGAATAGGGTAACTGGACAAAGGTTTGGGTGAAAGGTGAAGTGACTGGGAGAGAGTATCCCCCAAGGACTCCAGATCAGAGAGGCAAAACCACGGTAAAGGGGTCACAACTTGTCCGCCAGTTTTGCATTGAGGAAAAGGGCTATCTTTCGCGACTTCCCGCAGGGGATCTTCCCCAAGGGATTCCTCCCCCTCATAAAGGATCGACATATATTTTGAGTTGATAATACTAATCTCAGATTCCTTCCCAAGTTTTTCCTATCCGACTCGACATTCAATATATCCCAACTTTTCCCGTTGTAGGTCGTTCATTTCTATTTTATAATCATCTTGTCTTACTCCCCATGGGTCTTGGACCTCTTTTCCCCCTATTATTTATGTTATCAAGGCACAACCCATCCAACTTTTAATTTTTCTCCCTATTATTTATGTTAAGGCACAGCCCATCCAACATATTTTTTTCTTTACTATTTACATATATTTTTATCACAATCAGGACATGCCGTCAGCATTCCCGTTATCTGTTCCCGGTCTTGATTTTATTTTGAAATTGTATTCTTGAAACCACAAGGCCCATCTTGCCAATCGTTGGTTATCTGGCTTCATCATATTTAGCCATCTTAACGGGTTGTGATCCATCATTGTTTTAAATTTTCGTCCATATACCTAATAGTCAAGTTTTTGACCGTATATTCTATTGCAAGACACTCATTCTCAATTGTGCTATAATTTATTTTTGCTTATGACAATTTTCTGGATATGAATATGATTGGATGTTCCCCATCTTCAAATTCTTGAGATCAAACTGCCCCTAATCAGTGGCGCCAATTCACGAAAATGTAGGGGGGGGGGCAAGGATTTTTTTCGATTTTTTTTTAATTAATATGCAAAAAAAAGAAAAACATTTAGCAAACATACCTAAAACAGAGGGTAGCGGTGAGGTCGCTGCTTGGCAAAATCGTCGACTAATCTATCCAAATCCAGTTTCTTTACCTCCTCTTTTTCAACGGCCATTATCATGAGATCACTGAGTCTGTCGTTTCCCATCGTCGATCGCAGATAGTCTTTCACACGCCCTAATGCTGAGAAGATTCCTTTATTGCTGGCAGTGGTCACAGGCAAAGTAGCAACTACCTTCATCAGTTTTAGCACTGCAGAATAGGCAACTGGGAGGTCGGATAAGATTTCGATAGCTCGAAGAAGATCCATTTTTGAAATATCACTTTTTGACAGATGCAGCTTTGCAAGAGAAAGCTGGGATTCTATGGTATGGTCATCGACACCGAGAATCTCTTGATAATGACACATAACTCTTTCCACTTTCGAAAGTTCGAGAAAATTGGAACTTGAGGGGTCGAAGGCAGATAAAGCGTCGAGCAGAGGCATATTCTGCATGAAACGTTGGTCCATCTCACTCGTGAAACGATCTATTACCTCAAAGTACAGAAGCTTACCGCAGTCTGATTCAACTGGCTGACTGATATTGCGTTTACCGGTTGTTGAGTTTGAAAGAAAGTCTTTGAGACGAATGGAAATGGCTTGACTTCTCTTGCTTCAAGCACTGGCTTTAGATTGTGGAGATTTCGATTCCTGGATATCGTTTAAAGCCAAGAATTCAGATATGTTTTTGCTTAAGTTGTTCCATTCGTTATCATTTCTCAGCTTTTAGAGTGTCTCATATGTCCCAGAAATCAGTGCAAGTGCCTTATAAATCAACAAACTTCCGGATTGAAGTTGCTTTGATAAACAATTTACAATGACTAATACTTTTTCCATTATGTGCAAAGTTGAGACAAAAGAGGCAGATTTGATTTTGTCCAGTAGTCCTTTTGCCTCAAACGCTGCCTCGCCGTTGGAACTATCAGAGACTGTGGCAAGCACAGGAACAATACAATCAAATCTGGCCTTCACCTTCGAAATAGAGCGGACTGCGTAAAACCAGCGAGTCTGGATGGTCCTCTCTAGCTCCAAGAATTTTTGCCCGCTAATACGCTGGGATTTCACAAATAGCTCGTGACGAGTATTGCTGTATGATATAAATGCGTAAAGTCTTTGCAAAACAGAGAAAAATTCAAAAAGTTCGCTGATATTTTTTAGGCAGTCAGTCAAAACCAAGTTTAATCTGTGGGCGTGACAGTGTACATAAAATGCATGAGGCACCTTCTCCCTAAACTTTGCTTGAACTCCGTTAAATTCCCCACTCATAACGGATGCGCCATCATAACATCGGGCAATACACAGCATCGAATCTACACCAAGCTTTTCTATAGTTTCACAAATTGAGGTGGATAAGCTCTCGGCGTTTAATTTGTGCATGTGATAGCAGCCGATTGGTCGCTCTACTACTTTTCCATTTGATGTGTACCTGAGTAGGATTGCTAATTGTTCTTTTGTAGAGACGTCTTTTGTCTCGTTGACAAGAATAGCAAAGTAATTAGCTGATTTTACTTCTGAAATAATATCTTGGCGCAAGGCATTTTCTATCAGTGTAACTGCGTCATTTTGGTACTGATGACTGCAATAGTGACCATATCGGCGCTGTAATTTGGCCTTCAGCTTTTCATCGCCTTTAGACATTTCCTCCATCAATTCAACCAAATTACCCCAGTTTGCAGATGTTTCTGATTCGTCATGACCCCTCAAACCAAGACCCTGGCGGCCAAAGAAAGCAAATAGCGCGAAAAATGTACTTCACATGATCTCTATTTTCCTGAACCTCTTGAGATCTGGATTGAATTAAGGCATTCGCTATAGATTTCGAAGTATCAGTACTCATTATCTTAAATTCCGTCCATGCTGACATACAATGCCTATGTCTTTCAGAACCATCATGTTGCTTTAATAGAGCAGAACTGTCTTTCCACTTGCAAAATCCTGACTCAATGAAAGCCCTTTTTCCAGCAGTTTCTCCAGCCCTTAGATTCCCCATAGAAAAATGGCGGCAAGCAAAACAAAACACGGAATTTAAGTTTTTTGAGTATTCAATCCATTCATAAGTCTTATAGTAATGTGCACTGAATTTCTATCCATTAGAAGTGGAAGCCGGATATCTCTCAAGAATAGGTTGAGCTGGTTTGTCGTGACGCGTCCTAGAGATATCTGAGAGAGTTTCTAGACTGCTACTGGAACCCGCAAGGGGTTCAGCGATGCAGACCGAACTTTCATGTTGATCTGAGCCATTTATTATTCCGCTTGTTTCCGAATTTTTGTCACAGGTGGGGGAATTTATCTAAACTAACCCGAAACTTTGGGTGCTGACACTATTGCCAGTTTCTTGCATTAAAGTTTCTTCATTTTTCTTCCGCATATTCACCGAAAAAAAAATCCAAATTTTGTTGTCGCCTTTTACTCATAGTTAAACGAGCAGTAGACAAGGACTTCACTCAGACACGGCAAGAGAAGAACTGAAGAAACACGTAGAAACTCACTTAGAAAATCACTCCCATACTCCACGGTAAAACTACCCCGCTTAGAAACCCCATAAACCAATCACTTACATTTCCTGTTCACGACAGTCCCATACACTCCACTGGGACTAGTCATCCCATAAACTATTCAACAACGTCAAGAATCTGCTGACCAAAACCCGCTTGAAACCCTAGAACACATTTCCTTTCCCAGCTACTAAAAAAGGCTATGTACAAAACTCATAGTTTACAACGAATTCTTCACAAGAACAATAACGAAACGGGTACTGACCACATGAAGCTTAGTTTTGAATGAACCCTACTCGGAAATAAAATAGTGTAGACGCGCTCGCTCTTAGACATTTCAAAACAAGATTATATAATTAGGGCACCAGTTTGTTGGTCGTGTTTACTGGACCAGTTGCTGGTTTAATATAGCACATAGCTAAAATAGAAAATAGCTGTGAAATATAAATAAGAAGGTAATTTTCAAAGTCTAGGGGGGGCCATGGCCCCCCTGCCCCCCCTAATTGGCGCCCCTGCCCCTAATCCGTAATCTGAACTGTCAGTTTGTAGCAAAAATGGTATGGAAAAATCTGGATTTCTCAGTATCCTTTCGCTACAAAGAGCGTCTTTTGGTGTATCAAATGCATTTTGTTCAATTTCTGACTATTTAACGGGGTCTACGGCCCCCTTCCTTGTTAACTCCGTCAAAGGTGTAGAAATCGTTGCAAAATTTGGTATAAATTTTCGGTAAAATCATGCCAACCGCAAAAATGACCGAAATGTTTTCTTTGTATTCAGGACTACTGCACTTTTAATTTTTTCTGTTTTTTCCCTTAATGGGGTTATGATATCGTTTCCTATTTTATGTCCTAGGTATTCTGTCTCTGACTGTACCAATTTACATTTTTCTACATTCAGAGTTAATCCTGCTCTCCTAAGCCTGGTCAACACTTGTTCCATATGAGTTACATATCATCCAAGTAGGCTTTTGTATATGGTAAGGGTTTTAAGATACCATCTACTAGTCTTTGGAATGTTGCTGGTGCCCCTTTTAGTCCAAAAGGCATATACCTAAACTGGCACAACCCAAAAGGCGTAATAAAAGCCGTTTTATGCTGAATCTTCTCGGTGCATCTTTACTTGCCAATATCCCCTTCTCAAGTCTAAAATTGATATAAATTTTGCGGAGGCAACTGACTCTAATGGAATTTCATCCATTCTGGGTATTGGGTACGCGTCTGATTCGGAAATATTATTCAGTTTTCTGTAGTCCACGCAAAACCGAATGGAGCCATCCTTCTTCGGGACTAATCCGACTGGCGCTGCATATTTTGAATTTGATGGTTCTATAACCCCTAAATCGAGCATTCGGTCTATTTCTTTTTTCTTTTCTTTTCTTTTAGCTTCTAGTATTCCGTACGGGTTTTGTTTTATTGGTTTGTTGTTTTTTACTGGTATTTTATGTACCACATTTTTTGTTTTTCCGATTCGGTCTGTTAATAGGTATGCAAATTCCGTGAATAAATTTTTAAATTGGTCTTTCTGAGTTCGGCTCAGATGCGTTTCCTACGAAATTCTTTCAATGGGATTTATGTGTTTTTCTGCCAGGTCTTTTGGATCCAAAGGCGCTTTCCTGGTCATTTTCAGAGGTCGAAATCATGAGGCCGTGCTTCTGTGGAACTTTGTGGTTTCCCTTCTCATTCTCCATATTAAATTTACACAGTAAATTCACCAGGTGAGTTTCTTCCTTTTTCCATCTAATTCTATCTTATATTTTAAAACAGGGAAGGAGTGATCTGATTGAGCTGAATTTTCGAGTATACGCTCCCGGGCCCTAGGAAAGCTTAACCTCTAAATTTCAGCCCAATCGGACAACGTTAACGGGGGGCTGTGGTGGGAGGGTCCAAACTTCCGGCCCAGTTTACCCCATGAAGATAAAGTCGGAGGAGGATGAAATTTTGCAAGTTTCTTAGTTTGAGCTTGGGCTACAAAATGCAATTACCGCCGTCTCTCTGCGACCTCTAGGACCTGAAATCGCTTAACATTGTGGTGGGTCGCCTCTTTATAGAGGCACAAGTGTGCCTCCTTGATTTACATCATATATTTTCTTTTTCACCTTAAATGGGCCTTTCCCTCTTACTTCCAATTTATTATTTCGGTCCGGTAGCAATATGAGGACTTGATCTCCTTCCGCGAATTCACGCATTCGGGCGGATTTATCGTACCATATTTTCGTTTTTTCTGCATATTCCCCCTGTGCTTGCTTGGCAATTTCATGGTATTTATGCAGTTTTTCTCGTAGTTATAGCAAGTGGGTTATCACTGTTTCTTTATTTTTCTCTTCATTCTCCCATGATTCCTTTGAAATGTCTAAAACCCCCCTCGGGTTTGTCCCATATAGTAATTCAAATGGCGAGAACCCTGTAGCTTGGTGTGGAGTTTCTCTGTATGCAAAATATTTCTCTGTATGCAATTTGATAAATTTACTCCTTTTAGAAGCAGTTTATAATTTGACTGATATTAGGTATTTATCAGTTTATAATTTGGAATGAATCCCCAAAAGAAAAAATGAATAATATCCAAAAGAGCAGCCAAAAGCAATGAAAAAGCAGTAGTTCAGCCTTAGCCTACATGACATATATTCTATAAATAAGCCAAAAAAAAACTTTAAAAAAAATTTTTTAAAAATTTTTTTTAAAAAACATTTTTTAAAGAAAGAAGGCTTTTTATTAATCCAAAAGAGCAAAAAAAAAAAAACAAAAAAAAAAAGTCGATATAAAATTCACCCAATTAAAATGTTTTAAAGGTGACAAAATATATATAGGCAAAGGGCATTATGAAAAAATTAAGCTTCTAAGTTCAAAGTTATATTCAAAGTTTTTACCCAGATAACTGACGAATTTTGTGATACGGTATTTGAAGTTTATATGCATTAATGCTCGATGAAAAAAACTACTAATTTTGATAATTATTTATGTTAAGATTACATAGCTAATAGATGGGTGTATCCCATTTGAGCGCTTTCCCATTTGAGCGCCATGGCGCGCAAATGGGAATTTCCTATTTGCGCGCCGTATTTTAATTAGTTCAGTTGTGTCCCATTTGAGCGCCAGATAATTAGGTCAGGTGACCTAATTGCGTAAGCGATTGCACAACCGTTTACCCACAAAATGCAATAGGATTTAGTGTGGGAGCATATTTTTTTACCCTCTTATAACAAGTATTTAATGATGCCAGGAACAATATTTCTGGTTAGTATTAATAAGTCAGTTTGACAATGAAGAGCTCCAAGAATAAACAACTGCTAGAACACGACGGTTTCGTCTACAGATTCGATAAGCCGATTTCTGGAGGAAGAAAGAAGAGCTGGAGATGCATGAAGAAGGGATGTCTCGGGCGGTTACACACTGATTCCAGCGACGGCTCACCAGTTTCAGTTGGTACGCACGACCACAGCGCTGATCCTCTGCAGACCCAGCAGTACAAATTCCGGTCAGACCTTCGAAGCGAGTCAGCCCGTACTACTCGTCCGATTCCCGCTATCTACGACGGCCAGGTCGCAAGTGCTGCTGCCAGTGGGCTGAGTGCTTTGCCTCAGTTACCCTATAAGCACGTGAAGTCGTCCATGTACAGATCACGAAACAAGCTGATACCACCACTGCCCGCTGATACTATATCCGTACCGACGCCCTTGCCCCAGGCTTTCAGTGAGACGTCTGCAAACCAGAGATTCCTCCTCTTTCAGCTTCAAAATAACGCTGCGATTTGCTTTGCAACCGACGAGTCGTTAAGTCTGCTTGAACGAAGCCCGGAATGGTATATGGACGGCACCTTCGACTCAGCTCCTTCCCCATTCGGCCAGTTGTTCACCGTTCACGTTTTCTTCGGCGACAAGCAACTTCCCGCTGTCTTCGTGCTCATGGAGAGCAAGTCTGCGCAGCTTTACAACGACGTCTTCAGCGAGCTGATCCTACAGGCTGCGATGAAAGGAGTGACACTTCGCCCGACGACCGTCGTCTCTGATTTTGAGACCGGTCTGCTGACATCCGTGAAGCAAGTTTTTCCGGCCGCCAAGCACCGTGGGTGTTACTTCCACTTTTGCCAAGCAGTAATCAGAAACTTGGGGCGTCACTCAGTCCGTGAGCTGTACATGACCGATGCAGACTTCAACCTCTACGTTCGAAAGCTTCTGGCTCTGGCGTTCCTACCTCCAGCGATCGTCAGAATCAATTCTGGTCCAATCATTTCTCACATCGTTCGTACCTGGCCTTCGGCTCGTCCGTTTGTCACTTACTTCAGCCGTCAGTGGTTCGACCAATGTCCTCCTCATTTCTGGTCAGTCTACGGCATCCAGCGAAGGACAAACAACGAC
Organism: Artemia sp. Qi Xiang Cuo; assembly: GCF_049724085.1. NCBI lineage: Eukaryota > Metazoa > Arthropoda > Branchiopoda > Anostraca > Artemiidae > Artemia > Artemia sp. Qi Xiang Cuo. The sequence continues at coordinate 53,478,055 of NC_142806.1, read as the reverse complement.
CTCGAATCATGGCACATGCGGTTTAACCGAAGAGTCGGTCGCTACCACCCGAACTTGTGGCAGTTTATCTCTTTCCTGAAGGAAGAACAAGCAGTCGTCGATTCTGCAAGGACACAGCTACTCCAGGGTCATGTCATCCATCGGACGAACAAGAAGTATGCATGGCTGAACGAACGACTCGAAAAGCTGTCGACGGAGTACAGGGCTGGAACTCGAACAGCAGACGAGCTTCTCTTGGGTGTCGCACATAACATTTCGCCGGATGTGTGATATTAGCAGTTTTTGTTTGTATTTTTACCAATATATTAATTTGAATTATCCGTTTTTGGCACGATTTTTGGGTGATTTCGTTCCATTTCTAAACGATCGTTGTGAAATAACTCTAAAAAAAGAGCCGAATATTTCGACTTGACGAGCAAGCCTTCTTCAGCGGCAATCAGTTCTTACCCTATGAACGTGCGTAAAATCTTCACTTATATTCTTCACAAGCTTAACAAACGTTTAGCTTCTTAACTCTCAGTACAGAGTTATTTCACAACCATTGACCCAATAAAATCCTCAGTTTTGTTCGTTGTCTTCGTGGCAATAAATATTTGTACAGGTCAATGTGGCAGCAAACCACGCTTCATCCACCGCAAAATCACAATTTTGGGTTTGGCGCTCAAATGGTACTCCGTGGCGCTCAAATGGGAACAAAATTCCGTGGCGCTCAAATGGAACAAAATTCCGTGGCGCTCAAATGGGAAAGCGCTCAAATGGGAACACCCCTAATAGATACTTCAACTACTCGTATTATGCAAGGGTTCTGAAACGCCACAGCCATTTCGTTTCTACCAGATTTCTACTTCTCTTGATGAATAACGAAGAAGACCAGTTCCCGCCAGCGACTTGTGAATTTTTGAACTCATGAATAGGCTCGAATCTGTTGTAAATTTAAGCTGTGATTTGAGAAAGACTGATTAAAACATTAATGTTTGCGGTCAACATTGATCGCGTCTTTTGATGGGTCTAGGTTATTCATTATCACCCATCGTACATTTACATTTCTCAGGTCGTTCCTTGATCTTGTCTCATTTGATGGCTCAGTTTGTTCATTTTGAGCATACGGTTTTGTCCTCTTTTGTACTCATTTTGTGCTAACGTTAATTTAGATTTGTGTCCCCTAGACAGAGGCGAATCTTCAGCATTTTTATTAGGGGGGCAAGAGGAATCCATATCCGGATAGTTAAGGGGCATAAACTGTATAATATTTTTTCTCCAAATTGTTGAGGGGGACCCAGCCCCCTTGCTCCTCCCCTCCAAACGACGCCCCATCACCTATTTATTATGAAACTTCTGAAAATACCTTTTGAAATTTACATCACCGAATGTGGGCACATGAATTTACTTGTTTCTCAATTTTTGTTCTGCAAATGCTTTTAAAACGATTTTAAAATTTATTTTCCTTACGTCTTCACTTTCAATCAGCATAATTGCTAAACTATTCAGTCTATCCTGGTTTATTGTTGATATCACATAGTTTTTTTTTTAATGGTTTTAGCCTTGATCTCTCTCCAGGAGCAACGCTTACTGGAATTGTTAGGAACATTTCACAACTTCGAAAATCAATTGTTCATTTTGATGGCGGCACGAGGCCCTTTCAAACGCGGGACCTGATTGGGTCCAATCGCCCTTTTTCCGGCCGTGCCCCTGAGTGAAATGGGCTCGGTGACTGAGTAAAATTTACGTTTGTATGATTTTATAAATGTCATACAGCCCAACCCAAACTGAGTGCAATTGTACTATCCTATTCTATGACTGTCGTATTAAGCGTATGTCTATACGTCGCATCTATAGAAGCCCGATTAAAAAAACGTAGTAGGGGAAGACACGACTTTCCTCACTAACTCCTTAACACAACTAACCTTGTAAAAAAAGGAAAGAAAAATCAGCGGTAAAACATGCCAGGGCGTAGCGATTTTCTAAAACATGCCGACGGTGCTACCAACCTCTTTTCAGAAACCAGGATTTCATATTTAAAATACTAATTTTGCAGTTTAAGAAAAGAGGTCACTAAAAATGCCTATTAGATTAAGGGCCAGGCCTGTCTTAAAAAGGTTAAGTGGGAGGGGACGAGACAGAGGCAATGCCATATAAAATCACATCATTATCGCTTTCCTCAGTTTTCCATGAGAGCCACCGCCTATGATCACTGAAAAGAGCGTCTATTTTTCGAGGGAGAGGGGAAAGCTGCAAAATATATTCCAGGAGGTTGAGCTAAGGTTAGACAAAAAGGCCTTCTTGTCAAAGAACATCATTATGTTCTCAAATATTCCATAAGTCTGCATATTTTTGGCTTTCAAGGGAAGTAGGGGAGGGAGGGGAGTCAGCTGGCTGAAGCCTCAACCCTCCTCTGAGGATTTCTTTGGTCACAAGTCTTGGTAGAAGGACTGAGGATATCGTACTCATCAGTTGTTTCAGCAGGCGCCTGACAGAACTTAGATATTTCTTTTTTAGTTACCCAATGAAAGTTTAACATATCTTTGTTTTCTATCCAACCTACATTTTGAAAATTACCAAGTTCTTATCAAATATACTAGATCTGGTCAATAGTTTTTCACTCCCAACGTCTAATGCAGTATATGACAGTTATACATATCTGAAAAAATTGTCAAAACTGCTTGTTAATGTGTTCTTGAACGGAGAATTTGCAGGAAAATGTATGTTCTATTGCAGCATGATCTTCCTGATCTTTACTGACCATCTGATCATCCCTTTGAGCCAAGTTAGCTAACAGTTCTTGGCAAATATATCAGATGTGCGGCAATATCAGATACGACCCTTAGGCATGATAATGACAGTGATGTGACAATTGTGATATGATGAAGTGTTTTGATGTGGTGTGACAATTTGTACATTTGCATTGACACTTTGAGGATTTGAATTCAAACTTGCGAACTATCACCGGATATTGCCAAGTTTCGTTGAAGATTGACAAAAACAAGAATTACAAATCCGATTTCTATCAAGGTTTAAAAGTCACTCTCTAAAACATGGGCATATGGCAGCCAGATATCACATGCAGAAGCTGATGTTTAACTAGACAGACAAAGTGGTGCGCTCACATAACGGGGGGGGGGGACATGCTATAAGGCTATGAAACCCATTCCCCCTGAGAACTACCATGTTACGCCAAAATGTATTAAATACGGCACATTTTTCTCTTAATTGAAATAGCTCTTACTTTTTGACAGAAATTGGCCTATGAAGTATAAATTTGATAATCTAAAGTGGATATTTATATAATTGTCATGTATTTTCCGACTTATTTTCCCAAAAATTCGTAAGTTCGGGAAAGGGGAAGTCCCCTTCTCAACAAAACAAAATGTGGATTTACAAAATTAAAACTTAAAAATCCACCAATCATCACTCTCTATTTGTTTTTTGAATTTGGAATCCTGTTACACGGTACTCAGGAATCCATAAAAAATAAAACATTTGAGAAAAAAAAACAGTCACATCCCTAAAAAAAAACTACATTAACAAAAATTTTGTTAGCAATATAAATTTATTTTGGAATGGAATGGATAAAGCACCATATTATCTTGCAAATTCTATACAATACAAAAAAGTTCTTAGCATACACTTTTACAATATTAAAAAATAAACTCTCACAACCGAAAAAAAGATAAACAAAAACAATATATGGAAATGCCTTATTAATATACAGGGTTTATGAATGTTATAAGCACACAATCCTACAAAAATCTCGAATTATCAAGTGTAGCATAGTTAGAAAAAGCATTCAAGGCGTTATGTTTCGTTTGGCTTTATATATATACATATATATATATATATATATATATATATATATATATATATATATATATATATATATATATATATATATACATATTCTTCAACACAGCGTTTCAGCAACAAAAATGCATTCAATAAGCTCATTTTATGCTGCAAAAACAGACAAGTGATAAAAACAAGCTTCGGTGAAGAATACCATGACTTGGATATCTTACTACGAGAGTAGGGCTCAAGACTAAAAAAAGAAAAAAAGATGGAAACATTCTCCAATTTCTAAATTAGGATAGGATATTTCCCAAATGGCTTTGCTGAAGAGGAGAAACAATTTCTGCAAACAAATGTTAATTTATGGTAATGCATATTGAAAACTCATCATATCAAAGGGCAGTATGGTTTAGCCCCGGGGCATATTTGTAAGAGGGAGGGAGACAGGGGCGGATCCAGGATTTTTTTAGGGGGAGGGGGCGCAAAATAGGTTGATCCGATAAATTTGTTTTAGGAACAAGTTAAATTAACGCAAACTTGTGTTAATGAGGTACATTGCATCACTTTAGACTACGTTAGGGGTGGGGACACGCGCCCCCCTAGATCTGCCACTGGAGGGAAAGGAAGAGGGTTCATGATTGTCCTGACCAATACTTTAAGGTTTCCCTTTAATTCCTAGTATTTTCTGTAAAATCTGCCTATTTTACTTCTTTTTTCAAGCTGCATCCCACAAAGTCGACAATACAAATTCCTCTTTATGTGCATGCCTTCACGACCCCCCCCCCCCCAAAAAAGGAATTTTCAGGTGGTCGGTGACACATGTAAAAGGCCGAGTTTCGTTGAAGTTTTAGCCGTAAAGTAGACTCGTTTCTAAACTTATTCTACACACTTCTTAGAAAGATAATATATTTTCCCGAGAGGCAGTGAAAGTCAAGTAATTCTGTTAATTAACATAAATAAGGACGAGCAACTAATTAACCCGGGCATATCTTATTACGACGGACATCAGACGAAGATAAAAGCGGGCGGTGTTCTCTTAACTTAATAAACTGAGCCTTAATTAACGGCATATAATGAACGTATCTCGTATCTCAACTTTTCCCAAGTACCGTAATATTGCTAATAAGCGTTCCAAATTCTAACTAGAAAGCGGTTAGAACAGGAATGATCTTGAGGAGTAGCGAAATTTATAGAGCTATGTGTATGCAGCATATACTATTTCTCGAAAATTCTCGAAAGGTGGAGATGTCAAAAGAGCAAATCTTTATATATACAGTGGCGCACACAGAAAATAATTATGGGGGCAGTTGAGGGGGCTAACCGGGGGTCTCTAGGCCAACAAAAGGAGAACTTTTTAAATTCCTTAGCAAAACCGGTATTTTTAAGGAAAAATTGCAAGCTCTTTAGCTGACTGTTTTTTTAGGAACCCCTTTAGCACCCCCGTGGGTGCACGCCTATACAAATATATATATATATATATATATATATATATATATATATATATATATATATATATATATATATATATATATATATATATATTCTCGAAAATGGCACAATATTTTTTTCTGAAAATTCGTATACTGAAATTTTCCGGTTTGAAAAAAAAAACAATCTAGATAGGTCAAGACTTTGAGGACATCCCTTTTCCTCTCCTAGAGCCGCTCCTTGGGTTGGTGGTACCCGGGGAACAATTAATTACAGCGCCCCCCTCCCGACTCAAATATAAGCCAAAAAAGCTAAACCAAAGTGAGAAATTTGATCAAAGTGTGCAAAACCCTAGCTGCTTCCCCAGTCATTCATTACAGATTAGAGACGTTGTCGCAGTTAGAATTCGCTTTCAGAAGGGGCCCAACCCTTTTAGGGAAGACTACAGAAAGAGATCAAACCACTTTTCTAGTCCTGTGTCCAAGAATAGGTTCTGAAATTATTATTGATTAATTAAAATCAAGAAGATAAAGGGAAAGGAAGAAGGACAAAGGAAAAAATACTAGATTAAGTTACTAATACATGAAGACGAAGAGGTGATGTTCCGTCACCGATCGATGAAGAGGTTCTGAAATTATTATTGATTAATTAAAATCAAGAATATAAAGGCAAAGGACAAAGGAAAAATACTAGATTAAGTTACTAATACATGAAGATGAAGAGGTTACGTTCCGTATTGATGAATTATTAATGATTTTTTTTCAATCAAATTTCAATCCAAAGTAAGTATGAATCAAAAGCATCATAACCGTTTAATTAATTAGTGAACACTTCAAATATGTTAGTAACGCGTTTCAATATTATTTATTGATTAAAACTACGTTTATAATTATTTATTTTCCAACATATTATAATATATATATATATATATATATATATATATATATATATATATATATATATATATATATATATATATATATATATATATATATATATATATTATAATAGTTTATAATTATCAAGTAGTAGGGGACCGAGCTTTACTCGGAGAAAAGAAGGAATTTTTCTTTATCTCTTAGACAACACAACTTTAATTTCCTTTTATTTCATTCACTGTAAAAGCAAACCACATTGGAGGTGTTTGTGACGTTATTCATATGAGAAATGTTGTTCCAAAATTAAAGCCCTAAATCTATTTTCTCAAATTGTGACCTATCTAGATCAGTATTTCACAACTAAAATTGAATAATTATCCTATTACGAAAAATCTTTTTATAAGATTTAAATTGATCTTTTAAAATTAATCTTTTAAATTGCATATACTCATATTTGGTCCTTTGGTATGCAAATTATTAGTGTAAATTTTCCGCCGCAATGCGCAGCATTTAACGCGAAGCAATTCAGAATCCGGAGCTCGCTTCAAGTAATCAAACGGGAATGCCATTCTCTAAAAGTTCGGAATCCACTGATTTACCGACAGACTGCGTTATAAAACCCCTCTTACTTAATGCTCAAGGCTTTCAATCTTTAGGGCTACTAATTTCCGTAAGGAAACAATCTTTGACAAATACTAAGCGGGATGGGAGGGGGAACAAATTATCCCAAAGTCATGACCTATATAGATCGTTTTCTTCTCACCTCGAAATAGTAGTATACGAATATTCAGAAAAAATCATAGCGCAGTTTTTGAAAAAAAAAAAAAAATCAATTGCTCGTTTAATATATTAAGATTCGAAAGAGTATACAAAGAACTTCTGATAATCAAATAGAAACGACGGTGATGGCAGTCGTCTACCACAGCTCTGAAAAGCGGGAGATTCGGAGATTTTTTTCGGAAGATTTCTTAGAAGAATTGTGTAAAGCACGGTGCCCACGGAAAGCGAATTCGCTGACGCTAGGCGAATTCATAGTCGTCAGGTGAATATTTTCAGCTTCGAATATCGAAAATTCGCAGTTCGCACCTTTCAAGTCCGAGTCGAATTTTATTCGCACGATAGATATTCGCAAGACGAAATACAATAAACTTCTAAAAACAAGAAAATGGACAAAGAAAATATGGATGTCTCCGACGCTTATCTCTCCAACGTCCAACATCAAAGACAAAAACGTTAACAATCAACAAATCTTTTGTTTCTGTTTTTTAGAAATCATATTTGAAATTTCGCGTCGTGTGAGGCGTACCACGCGAATTCGCCGTCGTGATGCGAACTCACAAATTCGTCTGCGAAAAAAAATCGCTTTCTGTGGGCACCGAGCTTAAGAATAGTTTTAGGTGACCGTTTGGACGAACTTGTATTAAAAATGAGTAGTGAGACAAATCTGATTTGATCCCACAGTCCATGGCTATATTACAAGCATTTTATAGAGAAAGAAGAATAAGTTACCAAAATTAGCACAACCAACGGGAGGGTTCGTTGGAGCTAGGTAGTACTCAACCCCAAAATACGATAATCGCTTTTGAGTATTTATTTGCTTTTAAAATACCTTTTCTGTAGTTCAAAACCCTTCCCCCAAAAAACTTTCATTACACCAATGCCTATACTTAGTAATAAACCATTACTGGCCATCCCTGATCTAAGCCACATAAAAGACATTTAGATCCACTTTTACTACACAGCATTCCTCTTTATAACGACGATAGATACCTAAATGAACATATTATTTGAGCATAGTTTTCTTTCAATACAGATTAAAACACTCCTACTGGTCTAACAACATTCAAACGCAAACTAGAAAGGCACATGCGCTTTTATATTTTTTTGCAGTTTAGAATGTTGGGCTATACAGAGCATTCCTGATATTCAAATAGCCCATCTATTACATACAACATACCAGTACGTAATACAAACTATGTGCATTTTAATAAATTTTTACAATCTAAAAAAATAAATCAAATTTAAAGAACACTTTCAAAAACATCTAACATATACAACCCATCCCTACAGAAACACGAATTTACCCATATACACACAAATCTTGTTTAAGGGGGGAGAGGAGGGAGTGCTCATTACAAATTTGGATTTTTGTCTGCCCCCCCCCCCCTATATTTTCGTGAATTGGTGCTCCTGTGCCGCATAATTGAAAATTTCCTTAAAGTGTTGTACCAAAATAGAACAATAGACTACATAATAAATAAAACTGAAAAAAAATTAAAGTAGAAAAAAAGCAAAAAATAAGAAAAGGCAAAGTAAATCGAAATATTATAGTATAAAGATTTTTATCTACTTTCCACGCTTTTTAATGACCAAAAAATGGTATACTACAATTTCCGTTCCCTGAGTAATCCCTACTTTCCTCAGATGAGTTCTCGGATATTCAAACTCAATTTCTTGTATCTATGCCTAGCATGTGTAAGTAATTTATCAGGATGGCATTTTTATCTTTTTCACAGGGAGCGGACTAAAAATGAACGTGCTGACAAACTTACTACCAGATGGGACATTACTCGGAATTTCTTTTGCCATAGTAGGAGGGAAAGAGAAGGAACAAGAACTAGGAGCGTAAAGGAAAAAAGGAAGGAACATATACGAGATGCCCAATTTCCGCCGAAGTCACCAATTTCCGGCTAATACAGCCATCTTTCAAAGAACTTTCTGAAAATTATTGAAAATAGCTATTAATAAAGTAAATTACACTACTTTAGACTGTGTTAAGGGCCCCCCTCGCCCTTCCCCTGGATCCGCCACTGAACGTATCTTCAGAAAGGAAATAATTTCAAAGCTAATTTCCAAGATGAAATTTACTAGATGGATAGAGCTGAATCTCAGCAATCGATTGGTATCAAAATTAATGTCACCTTGAAACGTAAAGACTGTAGGGCAAAAAAAAAAAAAAAAAAAAAAAAAAAAAAAAAAAAAAAACATACTTGCAGAGGGGCCATAAACCTTAATACAAAAGAACAACCTTGAGGAATTCTACGAAAATTTATGACTTGAAAATAAATGCATCTTAAATTGCCTCAGTTGATATTCACATGCTATGAAAGTTATGAGAACTGTCATGACAGTATGATACATATTGATAATATTTTGTAATCACCAAAAATGTTCCCTTAAAGGCTTGAAGAAATAATAATATATGCAGACAGAATTTTGTTCAAAAGGACGGCACAAAAAGATAAATAATCATCTCTGATGTATGAATGAATCATCTATGCAGATGATGAATCATCTATGTAGCATAAAATATAACAGATGAAGCAGAATGGTTCACTTATGCAATTACGAATTCATATTTCTAAAATTAGTAGCACAGTGGGAATTCTATACACTTTCCCTGGAATAATTTAAATCTATGAAAGACAATAATTTCAATACTGCAATTTTTTCCTAAAAAATCCAAAAAGTCGTTATGTATTCTATGCTTAAAAAAATTGATCTAAAAAAAAATTAGCACCAAAAGTCACAAGAAAGCTTATGATGCTCGCAATTCAATAACAAAATAAGAATAAAACTTAAAAAAGAACATAAGTGACATTATATTTGGAGAAATTTTTCGAAGACGTTTTCCATCCGTACATTTTCAAATTTTTTTTTGAGAGAAAATTAGAAAATATCTGGAACAAATTAAATTCTGGGTTTCAGCCGGGATGCTAAGTTTAACAACCGACATTGCAAATAAAATTAGAATTTTCCAGAACATCAACTAAAAAAGAGAGATGAAAACAAATACTGGCTATAAGCAGTGGCGTAGCTACGGAGGAGGGGTGACGGCTGTCCCCGGGCGCAACCTCTTAGGAGACGCAAATCTGAGTTTTCGTGCCAATAATATAACCTTCTGTTTACTTATATTGTGGTAGTGATGGGGGGGGGGGGCAAAACCGACATTGTCCCCGGGCACTAAAACTCAGTCCCTACTCAGTGTTTATTATTCCATTACACAACATTTAAATATCAAACCTATTCTCTGAGGGCTTAGATCTAATCTCAAGATTGTTTTTGTGGCGTAGCTACGGAGGAGGGGTGACGGCTGTCCCCGGGCGCAACCTCTTAGGAGACGCCAATCTGAGTTTTCGTGCTAATAATATAACCTTCTGTTTACTTATATTGTGGTAGTGATGGGTGGGGGGGGGGGCAAAACCGACATTGTCCCAGGGCACTAAAACTCAGTCCCTACTCAGTGTTTATTATTTCATTACACAATATTTAAATATCAAACATATTCTCTGAGGGCTTAGATCTAATCTTAAGATTGTTTTGACCAAATTTGGGGATGACTATATTTATTTTTCTGTGAAATAAAGGAAATGTCAGATATGCCCTTGTATTTCGGGCAAGACTATCTGACTGAATAGAGGCCGACCCAATTTACTCGAAATTTAAACAAAACCAACCGATTTATGGACGCCAGCTTTTTTTTTTAAATCGATTTCACACCGAATTTATTTTTTGTGGCAGCTTCTGACAACAATGACAAATCTTAGTTTGGGTTACACAATGGAAACAAAGCTTTTATAAATTTCAAATGTATCCCTTCGGTAGGGCTTATATCAAATTTAAAATTTTTAAATTTGGTCAACACATGTAGATGCAAATTGGATTCTTTCCTTTCACCCCTGGAACAAAAACTGGTTCAGTGGCAAACTTAAAAATTCATTTTTTCCTTTGAAACTAAGAAGTCATTAGATATGCCCTTTCATTTTGTACTTAATTACCTTACTGAATAAAAGTCGATACAATTTAGTGGTAAATGACATAAACCAGCCGACATCTAGATGCCAGTTTTACACAGTAACAATTTAATTTTTAACAAGTCCCAAACTTTAGATGAAACATTTATCAACATTTTTTTTTCGAAGAAAAACTTGGTTAGCAGAGCTAAAATTCAAACTTGCTCAAAACAAAGACCAGAGCCAAAAACGCAATTTTTTATCAACATTTTTTTTGGAGAACAAAATTGATCTGCGGGGAAAAAATGAAAATTTCCCCGGACAAAACAGAAAAACCCAAAAAATTCTCACCGTATTTATACTATTTTGGCTGCTTACATCTAATGTGAAAGAATAATCACCTCAAGCAAATTAAATCTCATACTAATGAATCTGCAATGCGCAGAGATATATAATATTATTAAGCAGAAGCAAGCTATCATATAATTTTGATAGCAAGCTATCAAAAGAGCCATTCCACTTCAAATCTAACACACAGATGACGTAAACAATCGTCGGCACAAATTCTAAGGAACGAGATTTGGACAATAATTCAAAGCACTTATAAAAGGTACAGATGTAAACACTGGTCTCACATCACAAGTTGTACTTATATTAGTAGTCACAAGGCCTAAAACATTGCACAATTTCATTAAAATGAATGTCTCAAGTGGGACCTATGGCACATCCTAAATGTACTCATTTCCAATGAACAAAATTCACCAGTTAGTGATGTCTCTCGGAATGGGGACCTATAAAGAATAAGGAAAAAAATTTATTTAATTCTTATTTTAGCTCACGTTACAGTGCATACAGGGCGATTTCTAATTAGCATCAGTCCGAGTGGTCCTCAAACTGAAATATCTACCTGAAAACTGAATGTTTGAGGTATCTCAACCTCTTTCCCATTAAAACCATTTTTAAGGCAGAGGCAGGGGCGAATCTCCCGCATTTTTATTGGGGGGGGGGCAAGAGGGGTCCATATCTAGATACAGATAGTCAAAGGGTATGGGCTAAATAATAATTATTTTCTCCATATTATTAAGGGGGCAACTGCCCCCCCCCCTGCCATCCCCCCCCCCTGGGCAGAGGCCGAATGTTTATGAAGAAGTTTGAAGAAGAAGATGAAGCTGAAAGGAGAAGAGGAAGAAGTTCAAGAAAGAGTTTAAATTTTTGAGGTATATCAATATCTTTCACTTAAAACAATTTTTAAGACAGGGGTTGAAATGTTTGAGATATCTCACTCAAATTTTTGATTGAACAATTTTTAAGGCAGAGGTTGAATCTTTATAAAATAATGAACCTAAGACTCTGATCAAATTTTCATATTGTTGGCAATTGTTGCCCGTCTTCTTTCTACCAATTCAGGCACAGTCTGAAAAGTTTAGCATATTTTTCCTCAATTGGATGTTTTGGTTAGATAGACTTTTTCAAAGTAATAAATTCTGCCTAGTCAAAAATCGATATGAGCAACTATTACTCGGACAACAATTAAATATGAGATTGCGAGTTTCCTACTGCATAAACTTGAATTCTTGTAATTACTACAACTTCTACGGGCCTCCATTTTCTTTATGCTCAGATGATTTAATAAACAACAGACACTATAAAACGTTACGCTCCACTCCCCAAATGTAAAATTTTAAGGTCTTAGGCCTGTCTAGACTGAATTTTGGGTTGCGCCTTTTCCAGAATGCAAAAAAAGCCTTAATAGCAAAATTCAATATTTGGACTATACATAATTGTAGATCCAGCCACATCCTCAGATGTTGTGACGAGGGTATTCGAATACCCCTTTAATTAGAGGACTCTCGTGTAACTAAAAATATCCTATAAGATACTGTAAGTAGTAATACAAAAAACCTTATTACTATTTCAAACAAGACACTCTACTTTGTATTTTTGACAAATAGATACTAAACAATTATCTAACGTAAATTAACACAATTGTTGTAACATTTATAGTCTTTTCTTCGCTTGACTTGTTCAAATAAATTACTGACAAAAAAAAAAAAAAAAAGAAAAAAAAATAAAAAAAAAAAAAAAAAAAAAAAAAAACCAATTATCTAATGTAAATTAGCACAATTGTTGTAACATTTATATGTATTTTCTTTGCTTGACTTGTTCAAATAAATTACTGACAAAAAAAACGAAAAAAAAGAAAAAAAGAAAAAAAGAAAAAAAGGAAAAAAAGAAAAAATCAATTATCTAATGTAAATTAGAACAATTGTTGTAACATTTATAGTCTTTTCTTTGCTTGACTTGTTCAAATAAATTACTGACAAAAAAAAGAAAAAAAAAATGAAAAAAAAGAAAAAAGGAAAAAAAGAAGAAAAAAGAAACAATAAAACCCAAGGAGGGCAATAAAAACGATTATTGAACTATTTTATGGCCTTCATTTTGTTTTCTTTTCCCACAGAAAACATATTGTAGACACGGCCTAAATATCGAGATATTTACATTAAGGCAATGTCTTTATAGAACTTTTCGATTCTAAGATTTCTCTTCTTTTGTTTGCAATAGAAGAGGATATTAGATCTTTCAAAAGCTATTTACACATTCGATATTGAAAGGAAAAATCAACAAGACCTTACCTAAATAATGAAAAATAATGAAAAAGAATAAAAAGCTGTCTACATTATGGGCTGAACAACCCTACCCGGGGTTCACACTACTTTTTTCGGCGTAATACCTTAAACAATAACCCTGTTTATTGAACACTCCCAGAAAAAATCTAGTGAATAAACCAGAAGTTTTTTTTTCTATAAATATGTTAGTTTTAATTTTAATGCTTTAGTATTTCTACTGATGACGATCGCTGTATACGTGATCGAAATATCTAGACTTTTGTACCTGTTTTCACTGTCTAACTAAATAGACTTATCCCCATTTGAAATTTTATTTGTTTGTTCACACTAGTACTTTTTTTATGATTCTCACTGATTTTAATAGCAAGCGAAAAATTGTGATTTTCAGCAAAAAAAAAAAAAAAAAGATTTTCAATTTCACACGAAACTTTTTTTTGTGGTAGTGTTTGACAACAATGACAAATCTTAGTTCGGGTTAGAATCCTATTCAAGCCATTGAAATTCGTGCTTCAAAACCAACAGTCTAAGAAAAGCAAACTCGAAAAAAGGAGAAAAAATATTGTCTTCTATGCAATCTTCCAAGCCTTAGAAAATAGGGAATGAGGAGAGATAGACGCTTGAAAACCCCTACCAATGCCAAATTTTAGGCTCTGAATTCATCCCAGAAAATTTCATTCACACAACAAAATTAATTTCCATAATAGTGCAAATCCCATCATCAAACATTTTACTAGTCAACCTTAATTTAATTTAGTTGATTTAATCAACTAAATTGGTGCTTAAGTAGCACCAATTCACGAAAATGTAGGAGGGGGGGAGGCATTTTTTTTTGATTTTATTAATGAAAATGCAAAAGTTATTTCCCAAATCTAGGGGGGGGGGCGATTGCCCCATAAAATAAGAGACACTACACACAGCTAATATTATTTATAAATTAGTGTACAGAAAATATAGTAATATAAAATATAAACTGCGAAAATTAGTGTAATCAGACGGCGAGCACTCCACTTGCTTCAAGTGGCAAGTTGCCACCTTAATCAGGTGGCAAGTAGTCAGATTTTGTTTAATATCTGCTTATATGTTGAGCCTCGAATTAAATTCAATAATGCGACAAAGTAGACTTACCAAGCCCCTGGGGAAGGGGGTTAATTATCCCCAGTCACCATATCTGTCACTGAGAATATTTAACTCAGGGGTTTGTCAAAGGGGGTTTTAATAAAAGAGTGGAAACAATAAAGTAAAAGAGGCAGTTAAATTACCGAATAGTGATCATAAAGCTCGTAGCCGTTGCATAAGCGCTTCTGCAGTTTCGGCTTTTGGTGAGGAATTGTAAGTCATACCGGATTCGAGGAGGATATCTGCAGCTTCTGAAAGATTTGGTCGAATTCTCGCTGCAGATCGACCTCGGTTGTTGGCAGTCACAGGCTGAATAGGACTAGACTCCATCTCCCTTTTGTCAGATGAATAACTAAAAAAAATTAGCTATAAGAGAAAAAATTTAAACTTTGGTCCTGCTTGGTTTTTGTCAAAAAATCTAATTGAAGAGAGTATGAATATGAAATTGCCTATGCAACCGTTTCAACCAACGATTATATGTAATCAGATGCAAAAGTATATGCTTACAAAAAAAAAGAGGAAGAAAAAAGGATAAAAAAAGTATCTGATTACGCCTCACAAAAAAGAGGAAGAAAAAAGAAGAAGGAAAAAAAAACAAAAAAACATTACCGATTCTGTGGTGGCCTTTAAAACTATTCTTTCATTGTAACCATACACGAATACTTCATACAAACTAGCAGCAAAGCCTGTCGGAAGACAGGTATAAAAAAGCATGCTCAAGAGAAGACAATAGAAGTCAAAATAAATGAAAATAATTAATAAATTATTAATTAATTAATAAAATAAATAAATTAAAAATAATTAAATAATGGTAATAAAATTATTAATAATAATTAAATAATAATTTACGAATTAAAAAAATCCATTAATAGAATTTCTCTTTTTCGGGGTATACTAAACTAGTAGGCGTATGCTCTTTTGTGAGGGTCAGATAAAAATCTGCCACCGAAAATAAAAATAGAAGCTGCTTAAAACACCCTCTCCATGAAACTACCCCTCAAAGTTTCAAATCGATCCCCCGCGATGAAACAAACCAGGCCAAATTTACCAAAACTTTAACCCTGAAAATACTCATTCACGAACAGAAAAAATGCACCGCCCTCCTCTTTATCCAAATCCCGTATCCATCTTCACGCGAAAAATATTTCAATATTGGTTTACCCCACAAATACAAATTTTACTCCAGAGATATATTCTCTAGGCCTATTTGTCCAATTTTAGTGGTGGAAATAAAGAAAATGCGCAACGCCGAGCTTAAACCCGTTGAGATACCTAAAGTCGACAGCACCTCCTCATTACTTCGACCTCCCTCCTCCAAAATAAAACTAATTTGCCAGGTTGATTTATTTACTTCGTATTTGAGATACCTATAGTCGACAGCACCTCCTCATTACTTATACCTCCCTCCTCCAAAATAAAACTAATTTGCCAGGTTGATTTATTTACTTCGTATTTGAGATACCTATAGTCGACAGCACCTCCTCATTACTTTGACCTCCCTCCTCCAAAATAAAACTGATTTGCCAAGTTTAAGGATTATAAAATATGACAAATTTTAAGCCAGAACCAGAAGTTACAACTTCCCTCCAAGTTTACATATTCCCATATAGTCATACAGTGGCATGTTGAAACTCAATTAAAAGCCTTCATCGACGAATCTGTTAATTTTCTATTTCCATGCCAATATAAAGCAATCCAACTCAATTAATCACTACAGAGGACTCAATATCCTGTATAATAGCACCTTGAACGACAATGGAAACCTTACAATGAAATCTTATCACGAAACAACTGCGAATAACAGGATTGCAGAGGGAAGGGCCAGGAAAATAGAAAGCACCTGTTTTTCGGTATTTGGTAAGCAACAACATTGAATTTACCCCGTAAGAAAGGGACAAGAAAAATATCCAGAAGTATTCTGAATTGAAATTAACTGAAGTTTATATCACTTAATTAATTCTTAACTATATATCAATTAAATTTATTATTATTTAATTAAATCAATTAAAATTATTTACAACACATGGACATTGGATTTGTTACATGTCAAATATAGACACTTACTCAAAGGAGGACAGCCTTGGGCTTGTGCCTACCGAAATGTCAAGCTTTATTCGATTTTATTTAGTTTATTTATCATACATTTCATTTAGTTTTTACATTTTTTTTATAACTTTTGCCCCATTCCCCGAAATGCGTTCCTCCTTATTGGCCTCTACCAAAATCAAAAGGCATTTACAAAGCCAAAACGAGTTTAGGTGTATTTACTAGTTTGAAGTAGCGGTTATCGATTCAGCTGGCAATTACTGGTCGATCCGCCTTTTTTTGCGTTAAGCTGTAGCCCCCCCCCCTCACCGACACTTTATTATGTATGTACCTACTTTCAGGTTGAAAAAATCTATACAGTGCTAAATATTGCTACTACTACTAACCACTCACTGCAGCACCAAGCCACCTGAGGCCATCATAGCTACGAAAGCTCCTCATCCCTCCCAATCTATTCAAAGCCTCCCTCTTTACCCCCTTCCAGGAAGCTCCCATTTACCTTAAGTCTTTCGTTACGACATCCTCCCACTCCTCCCAACATCCTTATTCTTTGGGGGAACGCTTTGTTGAGTTATAAAATAATCCTCTAGATATTGAAAGTATAGTTATTAATTCAGCTGGAAGTAGAAATCAGAAGAATAATGATCCTAGTTCCGCTAATAAGAGTAAGTATGTTTCGCAATTAAATGGTTCTGGCTCCTCTAAACGAGATGGTATTTTCTCTGTGCTTCACCTTAACATTCAGGGACTTTGTTCGTCTTTTGATGAGCTGAAACGGATCGTTAGTGGCAGAACTCCTGATATTCCGGGATATAGGATAGAGAGGCTGAACATGAAACAGACGGGGAGAGGTGGCCTTGCCCTTTATATTGCGAATTGTCTTGCATACAATGTCTGAAGTGACTGGAACAGAAATGAGGAAGGAATCTTTGAATCTTTTGTTATTGAGATTAGGTGAGGGTCTAAGGATTTAGCTGTGGGTTTGGTTTCAAGCTCCCCTAGTGGATCTATTCCTTTGTTCATGGAAATTCTGGAAAAGGTTTTAGACTCAGTCCAATATCATCCCTGTGAAAAAGTCCTTATGGGTGACTTCAACCACAACCTGCTGGATCAAAATTCTGCTTCAGCTATAGATTTTTTGTCGATGATGCTCTCTTCGGGAACCTTCCGTTTGTATACCAACCCGAGTTGCTGAGACGCATGCGTCTCTTATTGATACTATTTTTTCGTCAGATAATTCGGGTGCTGGTTAGTGATATTTCTGATCATCTTCCCGCTATTTCCCGATTTTAGCCGCTCTTTAGATATGTTTTATGATTTAGTGAAAGAAAGTATCCTAGAAGTTTGTCATCAGGATCCAGCGCCCCCTAATTCAAAAAGGATAGCACTACTGAATCCATGGAAGACTCCAGGTCTCTCCAGATCATAAAAGCTGGAAAAGGAAAATTTTTTTGTGAAAGCTTTACAAGGCTTCATCATCTGTAGCTCATTATCAATAGTTCAAGGCCTATAGAAGTATATTTAATTCTCTGTGTCCGAAGCCTAAGTCTCAGTATTATCATAGAAAATTTTCCGAGTGTGAAAAGGATATTAGGAAGACATGGTATATAATTAATTCGGTTCTTAGACCTACTCCCCTCTGCCTTCAGTTAAAACAACACTGATAGTCAATGGTAAAACCATCCAAAGAATAGAAGATGTTCAGCTAGAGCATACCTCTTATTTTGCAAATATAGGAAAGACAACTGCTTCCTCTGCAAGCTCTGCAACTTCTTGTTGCGATTTCAGAGCCTATCTTGGACCCTCATGTTTAAAGTCAATGATTTTGAGCTCTGTTTCTGAGTTTGAGGTATTTCGTATCGTGAATATTCTTAAAGGACCATCGTCTTCAGGGCCAGACAGAATTTCTACAAGGGTTATCCGTGCCATTCTGCCAGTTATTCTGTTAGGCTATAGTGCTGTATAAAGGTGGTTCTCGGAGTGATCCTGCTAATTATCGGCCACTGTCTCTCATATCTATTTTCAGCAAAATTTTGAGAAGGCTATTCTATCCTTGCTTCTTAGTTTTCTGGATGCAAAGAATTTTTGCATGATTTTCAGTTTGGATTCCCAGCGAATCACTCTACAGAACATGCTTCCACAGCTCTCTTGAATTTCATTCATTCGGCAATAGATTCTGGTAGTATTCCGGCAGCTTTATTTTTGGATGTTCGTAAAGGTTTTTATTCCTTGACTCATCGGATTCTTCTTTGGAAACTATCGCATATTGGTATAAGATCAAATGCTTTCTCTTGGTTTGAACCATACCTTTCTGGTAGGCTTATTTCAATTGATCCGCTTTTCCGGATCCCTTCTGAAGTAGATTATGGCGTTCCTCAGGGATCTGTTCTTGGCCCGGTTTTATTTCTGATTTATGTTAATGATCTGATTTGGCAGTCAAAAACACCAGGCCTCTGGCATGCTGCAAGCTGTGTCATCCTGATGTTCGTTGGTGTTCTAATACTACTTCGAATGAAGATTTTCTCGTTGCATTTGCCGATGACACCACTCTTGGGACCCTTTGGAAGACGGAATGTGACATCAAGTCTAACCTGTGGCAATATTGAGGTAGTTATTTCATGGTTTGATGCTAATTATTTGGCCTTGAATGTTGGTAAGTCACACTTTCTCATTTTTTCTCGAATTGGTAGAGCATTCCCTTAGCTCGCACACCTTCAGGTGTCACAAGACTTCTTGTGTACACCAGAGAACCGGATAATCCGGTTTCTTTGTATCCTGCTTGATGAGAACCTTTAATTTAGAAACCATATAGCCATGATTAGGTTAAGGTCTCATGGAGTTTGAGTATCATTCGAAAACTTGGACACGCATTTCCTGGATGTAATCTGAAAATTCTTTTTTTCCGCCTTGTTCAGTCATGTTTCGTATTGCCCCATAGAATGGATGTCTACTTTTCCTTCTACACTGTGGTCACTTTCTGTCAAGCATAATACAGTGCGGCGTCTGGTTATGGACACAACCGTTCCTCACTTACACCATTCTCAATTATACAGTCTATCTACATTCTTTCTTGTGCTTCTTTTGTCTTTCATCAGCTTCATGGCAATCTTCCAAAATCTCTTCGAAAACTCCTGTGCTTATTTCTGAATCAGCCATATAGCCTTCGTTCTTAATTTAATATCTGCATTCCTCTTACCCCTACTATGCGCTCAGATTTCAATCCTCTCATTGCTTGTCAACAGATCTGGAATTACCTACCTTCTTCAGTACAGAGATGCCACCCGTTTGGGACTTTCAGAAGGATTCTTAAGGACCATTTACTTAAGAATCAAGCAAAATAACATTTTGTTTTTATTTATTTATCTTATTAAAAAAGTTTTTTTTTCCTTTCCTCTGAGGAATTGATGTCCCCTGAATGTTCATTTCATGGTTTATGATTGTCTTCTCTGCACTTTGACTCCCAGGCCTCAGGTATGCTCTCTTTTTAACCTTATATGTTATTTGGCTATTGTTCTCTTCTTTTTGGTTGTTGCTTACATTGTGTTTTTTTTTGTATTCCCCTTGTTTCCCTGGCCATGGAGCCTTTCGAGGGGAATAAGAGTATTGTATTTCAATTCTGTATTTATTGGTGAATAAAACTCTGAAGTCTGAACCAACTGGGGACGACTTGCTCTACGCTTAGTCCTAGGACAATCTTTTTCAATCTGTCATGCTTCATCTTCAGATCATGCCATCGCCATCTCAACCTTTCTTTCATTATAGGCCTAGAAAGAGGGATTGAACCAAAAATTTCGTACTCTTTGAAATACGGTCAGTCAGTCAGGTTCCTAAAACAATCCGTAGACATTTTCTCTGGAAAACATCTAGCAAATCTTCCTCCGTTTTTCGGAGTGCCC
This sequence comes from Artemia sp. Qi Xiang Cuo, assembly GCF_049724085.1. Lineage (NCBI taxonomy): Eukaryota > Metazoa > Arthropoda > Branchiopoda > Anostraca > Artemiidae > Artemia > Artemia sp. Qi Xiang Cuo. Next base: position 53,457,548 of record NC_142806.1, on the reverse strand, counting down.
ATGCTTTAGAAATATACTTGACCACTGTCATCACTGTAGCTTTCAATATTCTAATCTTGGTTCGCAGACTTATCTTTCTATTTTTCAATTTTTTTTTTAAACTATGAAAAAACACCCTGGGCCTCGGAGATTCTACTTTTAACATCTTCACTATCACCACCGTCTTTACTAACAACACTACCAAGGTAAGTGAAGCTGTCCACTTGATAAATCTTCTCTTTACCCATCATCACCCTTTTCCTCTTCACCTATTCGAAGCCTTAGCAACTTAGTCTGCTAAACATTAATGTTCAAACCTGTTCTTGCACCCCTGAACTCACAAACCGATGAAAGTTGATGCATTTTGCTAACACTTTCATCTAGAATGCTTAAATCATCAGCATAATGTAAGTTCAGGAGAGTCTTACTTCCCCATTTGATCCCGTGTTGACACTACTAGATGGCGATCTTTACTTTTAACATCAATAACAGTACTCATATGTACCTTAGCATCTTGTATTGGTCCCACTAGTCTTTGGTTTACAATAACGTTATCAATAAGGTTAGCTGCCTTACCATCATGTTAAACCTACAAAATTGCAGCAGTCTGCAACCATTACTGTTTTCTTTTCCCACACCAAATTTTCTTAGGATAGGATACCATCTATCCCTATTTCTACCTACCTGGGCATTAAAATGTCCTAATAAAAACGCCATTTTTATACATGAGACCCTGTCTATTGGTTCCTGTAGCTGTAATTAAAATCAATCTGATTCACTACAGTGTCTGTCAGTCGATTCTACAGGGGCATATACCACTGAAACTGATACCCTGCAACTTTTAGTCATAAAATGAGCGACAAGCATTCTATTATCAATACCTTTCCAATCTAAACAAGACTAAGCAGCTTCCTTATTCATCATGAGTCCTAATCCCTGTCTATGAACCCCAACCTTCCTGCTTGAGTAGATAAATTCTAGATCACCTTATTTCATGTTTCCTACTCCTGGGATATGGGTTTCTGAAGCCCTTAATAAGTCCAGTTCAAAGCGTCTGAATTCGTTAGTCAAAATATCAATACGATAGTTATTTTCTAACGTTGTAACATTCCAAGGTGCCTTTTTCATATTCCTTAAATCACTGAAATTATTTTGGCCATTATACATTCATGCCTACTACTATTATGCTACTACGGGGAGGCAAACCATAATAGATAAATCAGCTAGGAAGAGGTTTTTCAGCCCAAAAGAGCCCACCGAAACAGACCAAATTCAGACGAGTTATCCATTAATCGTAATCCAGTGCAAATGATGTGTCGTTTACAGGGCTATAATTTCTGCGCGGGGGGTCACTCCTCAAGGTCAGCCGGCATCGCTAAGAGTAGTCAGTTTTGACTAGTAAAACTATTAAAGGGTCCAACCTGATGCCACTACGAGGCCACGCAAGCAAGGATTTCCCTACCGGGGAGAGGAACGGAGAAAGGAACTTATGACAGAGCGGAGATCCGAAATCATCCCACAACACCGGAACAGGTCCAACGTTTTATACCCAGCCAACCCTCATCAGGGCATTCATAAGGATAGCAATAAATGATACAATACATTATTATAGGCAGTATATAGGCTAGACAGTACTATATGGACTGCATCTAATTCGAAACTCAAGAAATTTTACAATTGAACACACCTGCACATATGGGAGTAGAATTTCCCCAAGGCTGGCTCAAGAGATCTACCCAGGTCTCTCGAGCCATTGTAAACTCATAAATGCATTGCCTTGATGTGTTCGATTGGTTGGCAAATATCAGCTTATAAATGTACTTCCCTTAAATACCATTCGTCCCTTTCTTCCTTGAAAAATAACTTATCCTCCCGCAAATCGTATGACCGTTTGGGTCGAGAAGAATTGTGTACATGTCAAGAATCAATCGGAAAGTCCTTATCTGCAAATCCTTAAATTCCCCTGTCGAAGGCGTCTAACTCAATTTAACGCTACAGAGGAACTCAATATCCTTTATAATACAATCTTTGGCTACTTCGGAGATCCTACAATGAAGTTTTATCACGACATTTGGTTTGCCCTCATCAACATTGCTCAATCAACAGGTGGGCAAAAGGGAAAGCGACAGGGAATTAGAAAGCACCTCTTTTATCAATGTTTGGCAAACAACAACATTGAAGCTTTCAACGGGATAAATTACAGGGCTTTTACGAAGAGCAAACACGAAAACATTTATACATGATATGTCTCTAAATGGATATGAAGTGTTAGGTCAATACAAGGCTTTATCAGTAACATATTTCATCTTCTGGTTTTTCACATTATTTAGCAACGAACTGTCCATTTCCTTTTTCCGGTAACAAGTAACTTGTTTAGTAACTAGCAAATATTTATATAGTTCGCTAGATAACTTTATAAAAAAACATTTATGTATGATAGCATATCTGCATTTAGAGAGAGGAGGGGGATCTTCCGATATTGTTTCCGAGTACCTCTCGCCTCCTGAATAAATAATATCACCTGAGGAAATAAATGATGAGGAAATAAATAATAAGTATCACCTGAAAATATAACTGAAAAATTAAATCAACAGCTCCTACTTTCCATCCTTCAGTTAAGTTCATACACCCTTATCTGGACTAACTCAGAATGTTTTGGGAGTTTGATATGTTTCTACCTTTTTTTTCGAATTCCTTTAATATTTCCTCATCCATTTCCAAAAAGAGTGTATTAATAGAGTGGCAATGCATCCTCTTTGTTTTGCTCAAATCAATTTTAGCAGTTTATAGCTGTTAGTTTAATATTGATCCATTCACAATAATATTTCACTTAATTCTGAGCCCACCAGAATTTTTCATAGTATTTTTCAACCAACCATAAAACTTTATGAATAATCTCATTGGCTCAAATTAGCCCTAGCTCAATATAATAATATATAATAATAATAATACATATTGAAAACCCGTCGTATACAATAAATGTACAATGACAGAGTATACAAAAATACGAAAAGAGGGAACAAAACGATAATAATAACAACAAAAGCAACAACTTCTTAAATAGTATACAAAATAGTACGAAAAGTGGAAACTGAAAGATAGCATACTCAAATTGTGAATGGGCCTTATCATTTTCGACACATGTGTAAAACAGGTCAATAAGACAATCAAAATTATCCAAAGTAAATTATTAGTTCAGCTTCAGTAAAAGATCCCCCCAAATTAGATATGACAACATATTGTTTTACGCTTGTACAGCAAAAACATTTCCGGGTTTCCAAGCTTTCCAGGTTATTTTTTCTTCCTTTCGTTATTTTCTGGGTTATTTTTCCAGTTTTCCAGGTTTTTTTTCTTGCTTTCATTGCCAAAACAAACATTACGATCTCCAAGAATCCATCATCCATGACTGCAAGTTGGCACGTCTATAGTTGAGGGATACTGAGTGTAGTCCTCAACCCCAAATAAAAATGATTTTACAAAAAAAAAAACAGATTAACTACTATAATTCTCGGAAGATTTACCTATTTCGACTTCCCCTTTCTCCAAAATTTGTTCTCGCCCTAGAAAAATTACTGCTTATATGGCTGACGAAGTCAGTAATTATTTTCTATATGTATTGCATTGTTGCACATTCAATCTATATATTTAAAAAATTATAAAAACTGAATATCTAGCCAAAATAATAATAATAAAAAAAACGTACATTATACCTATGAAAGGCTAAAATACTGGAGCGGTTCTAAGGAATAGGACTAACAGTTATTACAGTAACTTCCAAACTCATCCCCCCACCTTCCAAGTAGTGAAGCTGTGTACGTGCCCAGTAAGGCATTATCGGTAGAGGCATACACTTCATGTTTAACTGAATAATATTCCATGAGAAGAAAAGAAAGCATTGAATAAGGTGAACATTTTGCATATCACTTAAAAGAATTGCAAACTATACGAACTTTTATCTTCCCGGAAACTGGTTGGCATTGACCGTGTCTGGTACATCTCACGGACATACAGAGTTTTCCCATTTGACTGTAAGATTGCTATCTCCTAACCATACACCCACAAAATTGATGATCGTAGACTATAGAGATAGAGAGGGGGAGAGAGAGAGAGAGAGAGAGAGAGAGAGAGAGAGAGAGAGAGAGAGAGAGAGAGAGAGAGAGAGAGAGAGAGAGAGAGAGAGAGAGAGAGAGAGAGAGAGAGAGAGAGAGAGAGAGAGAGAGAGAGAGAGAGAGAGAGAGAGAGAGAGAGAGAGAGACAGAGAGAGAGAGAAAGAGAGAGAGAGTGAAAGAGAAAGATGGAAAGAGAGAGAGAGGGGCAGGTCAAATGCATAAGAATTTATCTGACGAAAAAGAAGTGGCACACACTTGGTGGAGGTTGTCCAAATTTTTCAAACAGTAAAAATACTGAATTACAATGTTGTAAACATGTAAGAAAAGAAGTTATTTTTTGGCACTGAAAATTAATTTACGTCCGATATAGCTTATCATATAGTTTATTTCTTCTGATTGCAATGCAAAATTCCATCATGTTTTTCAGACAAACCTTTTTTCTATACTAAAATTCATTCAAACACAAAACACATCAGTCTCAGTTGCCCCCCCCCCCTGAAAAAGCTGATTTCGCAATATAAAAGGTAGACATACATTAGCTGCAATACAGGAATAAAATAAAATTGTTCAAAAATCTTTGAAATTCCAAAATTTCGCGGAGCATTGTGGAATCAGATGCCCTCCTCCTACAACCATACGTCTCTTCCCGTGCATTATGAAAGGTTTTAAAATGAGACCTTCGTATAAGTGAAGCTAAAGCTGAACCGAGGCCCTACTCGCAAATTTCAGGTATAGTCTACCCCCAGAGAAAGCAGAATATATATTGTCAGCGAATGTTTAAAAGAAAGAAAAAAAAGCTAGAAAACTTACCTTTTAAAGTCTGGCTTAATTTCCCTCGTACCTGGGGAGTCGAGGACAGCCCCGCGCGATCGCGAACGAGTCATTTGTGCACGCCTCTCAGCTAAAAAAAAAGAAGTTAAAAAATTATAAAGAGTATAGACAATCAGGTATTTAACCAAGGGGACAGAACGCTTCGGGCTCGTCCACAAACCTAAAGTTCCTTGCCCCATCATTTCAATATTTTCCCCTGTAATTGGGATACCTTTTACCCTTTTCAAGTTTGGGCCAAAAAAATGACCCTCCCTCCAGATAGATTCCTCCGTACATCTAACTGGATAACTTTTTTTTTGCATTCCTCAAAAGTAAGCCGAGAACGCCAGCGGAGCAAGGGACTTTTTTCCCAACATATAGGTTTTTTATATTTTTTTTTTTACTTTTCTTATAGTTCCTATTTCTATCAAAGCACTGTCCGAAATTTCCTTTTGTGGAAGTTTCCTCACACTTCAGTGGCGTCATTTCATTCTGAGCTAAGGGAGGGCTAAAACAACCTCCCTAGGCCCCCTAAATTGGCCGGCTCACAGCTGTTGAAGAGCAATTTACCTTCACAGTGGTTAGCACAGGCCTCTCCCAAAATCGACTAATAATAGTAAGAAGCGTTTTTAAAGTGTTTAATGAATAAAGAGAGACCTTAAGTTGAAAAGTAATTTAAAGTTTTATTGCAACACTGGGAACTTACAAGGTCTCATTTTTCCAAAAATATCAACCCTAACATTGAAATCTAACAATTTCACAAGAACGTTTTCACTAAATCAAAGACTTCGTGGTAACAAACTGTAAGCAAGGAGTGATCATGTAAGTAAGGGCTCAATAGTATCCAGAACTCTAAAAAAAGCAATTTTGATACCAGTAGATATATCAAAAGAATCGGCTGATTATACTGACTTCAAATATATAAGTCTCATGAAGTTTAATAGTACCCATCCAAGGCTACGAGCCTGATAAAATTTGCATGATTATTGAAAAAAAGGGAAAAACTTAATGAAAATCACATCAGAGAACCTACTGTAGAGGTTTCAAACTCAAATCTGCAAAAATGTGGAATTTTGTATTTTTGCCACAAGAAAGATCAAGGATGCGTGTTTTTTTTCCCAGGGGTGATCGCTTCAACACATTGGTCCTAGAATATCAGGAGAGGGCTCATTCGAACGGAAATCAGAAGTTCTAGTTCCCTTTTTAAGTTACCAAAGAATTGGAGAGCAACTAGGCCTCCTCCCATGCCCCTTTTTCTCAAAATCGTCCGATCAAAATTTGAAATAACCATTTTGTTCAGCATAGTCGAAAGGTCGAATAACTATGCCTTTGGAGATATCATGATCCCCCCAAAGCCCCTGGGAAAAGGACATTAAGATTACAAAATTTGCCCATTGTTTACGTATAGTATTTGTTATTGGGAAGTATGAATAAATTTTTCGAGTGAGGGGTGGGGCAAATTTTCTGCTGGTGGTATTTTTCACGGGGATAATTTTCCATGGGGAGGGGAAATTTAATACTGGGGGAATTTGCCAGAATCCCTATATGAAATTCTTCTTCAGGCCTATGTCTTGCTTTCTCTTTGCTGACTCAATTTTACGCTTAAAGATGCTAAGGGCAATTGCCCGAGATACGTTTTCACCAGCATTGAATCAGAGAGTAAATCCCTGGGGTGGAGGGACTTTTCCGTGGAGGCGTAGCCCCGTTTTCTTGGCATTGTAAAAAAAACGATCCGAAATTAAATAAAAAAACAAGTTTTTTCAACTGAAAGTAAGGATCAACATTAAAACTTAAAACGAACAGAAATTATTACGCATATGAGGAGGGTTGCTCGGCCCCGACACCTCGCTTATTGCGCTAAAGCTTGAATTCTGTCCATATTCTTTAAGAACGACTCCTCAAACACTATGTTCGTTTAATTAGAACAATAAGAAGCCTTTTTTAAAAGTACCAAAAAACTTTAGCGTAAAGAGCGAGGTGTTGCAGAGGAGCAAACCCCCTCAAATACGTAATAATTTTTGTTCATTTTAAGTTTTAATGTTGTTCCTTACTTTCAGTTGAAAAAACTTGTTTTTTCATATATTAAATATCAACATCAGATCACTGAGCCTTTCGTAGCCCATTGTTGATCAAACAGTTCGTGGTAACGAACTGTAAGTAAGGAGCGACCCGGCTCAATGGTAACCGAAACTCTAGAAAACGGGTTTTTGATACCAATAGATACATCAAAAGAATCAAGATTCAATGCTGAATTCAAATATATAAGTTTCATCAAGTTTAGTCTTACCCATCAAAAGTTACGCGCCTGAGAAAATTTGGCTGATTTTCGAAAAAAGGGGGAAAGACCCCCTAAAAGTTATATAACCTTAATGAAAATCACACCATCAGATTCAGTGTATCATAGAACCCTACTGTAGCGGTTTCAAGCTCCTATCTACAAAAATGTGGAATTTTGAATTTTTTGCCAGAAGAAAGATCACGGATGCGCGTTAATTTTTTTTTTTTTTTCCAGGGGTAATCGTATCGACCCAGTGGTCCTAGAATATCGCGAGAGGACTCATTCGAACGGAAATTAAAAGTTCTAGTGCCCTTTTTAAATGACCAAATAAATGGAGGACAACAAGGCCCCCTCCCACGCTCATTTTTTCCCAAAATCACCTGATCAAAATTTTGAGATAGCCATTTTGTTCAGCATGGATGAAAATATGATAACTATGTCCTTTAGGATGACTTAGTCCCCCGAAGTCCCCGGGGGGAGGGCTGAAAGTTATGAACTTTACCCAATGTTAACATATAGTATTGGTTATTAGGAAGTATACAGCTGTTTTCAGGGGGGGGGGGGTTCTCCTGGTAGTAGGGAGGTGGGTCGGGGGTTATGTGGGAGAATCTTTCCATGAAGGAAGTTTTCTTGGGGGAAGGGACATTGCTATGAAGGGGGCACCGGATTTCCTAGCATTATTTAAAAAAAAGATCAGAAATTAAATATATAAAAAAAAATTTCCAACTGAAAATAAGGAGTAACATCAAAACTTAAAACGAACACAAAATATTACGTGTATGATTGGGTTCACCCCCTATTCAATACCTCGCTCTTTAAGCCAAAGATTTTTTAGTACTTTCATAAGAGCTATGTTTCTAACAGCTCCTGCTGGTATTAAGACCCTGCTCGTAATTTCCTTTTAGGCAGTTTTCTTAATAGAAAAACTGCCATTTTTTGTCATAGTGATATATTTTAAAACACAACGCAAAATAAAAATTGAGTCCAGTACTATTTTCCATGTTCCTTACAGTTCCTGTTTGTATCAAAGCTCTGCTAGTAATTTCCTTTTATGGCAGTTTTCTTAATAGAAAAATTGAAATTTTTTGACATCTTGACATATTTTAAAACATAACTCAAAATAAAAAAAAGAGTCCAAAACTATTTTCTATGTTTCTAACAGCTCCTGCTGGTATTAAGACCCTGCTCGTAATTTCCTTTTAGGCAGTTTTCTTAATAGAAAAACTGCCATTTTTTGTCATAGTGATATATTTTAAAACACAACGCAAAATAAAAATTGAGTCCAGTACTATTTTCCATGTTCCTTACAGTTCCTGTTTGTATCAAAGCTCTGCTAGTAATTTCCTTTTATGGCAGTTTTCTTAATAGGAATAACAAAAACAAGTTTTTTCAACTGAAAGTAAGGAGCAACATTAAACCTTAAAACGGACAGAAATTATTACGTATATGAAGGGGGTTACCTCCTCCTCAACACCTCGCTTTTTACATTAAAGTCTTTAGTACTTTAAAAAAAATATTCTTATTGTTCAAATGAAACGGCCCTTGTGTTTCTGGAGTCGTTCTTAAAGAATTGGGACAAAATTCAAACTTTAACGTAAAGAGCGAGATGATGAGGAGGCAACCCCCTTCATATTTGGTGTGCCGACGCTTCAACCACTTTTGCAAATGCCCTGATCGATACGGGAATCGTCTGGAGAAAGCCTTGTTTTGAGGGGACATGATGTAATACGTGCATTCGACTCTCTTATCGACGCAGCGATACTTATGAAAGCTGATAAACGTGATTGAATCTGACCATTATTCGTTCTATTCGGTATTTATATTGAAATACCGAATCTATATTTAAATACCGACTTCATATCCGCTTGAAACTACCCCTAGATAAAGGGATGCCCCCGATTCCTCATAGACAGCTTATCCCAGTCAAGAAAGGGGCCCGTCAAGGAGCTGTTAACTCTCCCGGTCTCTTTAATAACTATGTTCTGGAAGCGCAAGATTTGCGCCCTCCTTCACTGATTTTGTCTTCTGTTAACCTTTCCTTGATATGCTATGCTGACGACCTCCTAAACCTTAGTCGAACTCTTCAACGTATCACCGAAAATTTTGAAATCCTTGAGGCAGAATATCAGAAAGTTGGGCTTGAATTCAACTCCTTCAATTCTGATATTATCCTGTTTAACTGGAAAACAAATTCCTCTGCTCTTTCCATCACGCTTGGATCTAGCTCTGTTCAACCTATAGATCACCTTAAGTATTTAGGTCTGCCCATTGCTTCTTCTATCCAACAAACCCGTACACTTATTCTTGAACAAATCAGACGTAGAATCTCAGCGGCTTACGCTTCCATTGTATCTTGTAAACTTCGATTCAACCGACATCTTCTAGCAAGTCAATATAATGCTGTTGTCCTTCCCCATATCTTCTACACCACACCCTTCTGGAAACTCCTAACTGAAATTTACAAGAGTAAAGTCCGATCTATGTCCTTTCGTTTTGTCAAATATCAGCTTCATCTGCCTCTGTGATATAGAAATTGCCTCTGCTAACTATTGCGAAACCCAGAGGTTACCGTCGCTAGACGGTTAGCGAAACATAATCGAAAAATTGATGGGAATTTAAATGATTGGTCACACATTCTTAACTAGTGATGTATTGTGTTCTTTTCCTATGCTCTGTCTTGTTGTGTTTTTAATTGTGACGGGGTTTTCAATAATTTTAAGCAATAATAATAATTTAATTTTTGCACGATTGTTTAACGTCACTGTTCTGCACCATATATAGTAAGTCGCGCCATTTTGGAGATTTTTTTTTTCGCAAATATATTTTGTAAATTAGATGGTGCTATTATCGTTTTTTAAACGACTCCCATCTTGGACCCGAAAATCGTTTCTGTTTATTCGTTATAGTATAACTGGTTCATGTGCTGTTTTAACAGGTAATGTGAATTTTAATGATTGATTTGTCGCATGACTGGAGCCATACCTTGCATTGGTAAGATAATGGCCGCATTGGAAAGCAAATGTTTGGTTTTATACTCTTTTGCTAAGAAATCTTTTTTTTGTTCTGGTTCCTTTCGTATATTTCCTTGTGTTGTATTTTGCGAAGTGTTTAACTGTTTTCTTTAATATTTTATCCTACTGCACCGTCTTCTTGCTTTTATAAAACCCGTTAATGACGGTTTTCAAATAAATAAATAAACAAATAAATATACATATTAATTTCTGTTCGTTTTAAGTTTTAATATTACTCCTTAATTTCAGTTGAAATTTTTTTTATTTAATTTCTGATCGTTTTTTAAATAGTCCCAGGAAATCTTGCCCCACTTCCAGGGAGAAATGCCCTCCCCACGGATATATCCTCTATATAATTCAATCCCGGTGATAATTTATCCAGGAAAATTGCCCTTAATAACTCCACGCGTCAAATTGCGACGGCAAAGAGAAAGCGAGAAATATAAAAATAATTTTGTATAGGAATTCAGGCAAATTCCCCGGGTGTATAATTTCCTTTGACAAGTTCACCCCCTGGAATCTTCTCTCCCCATGGAAAGTTCCCCCGTGAAAAAAAAACAGTATAAAAATCGTCTTCCCTCCTTAAAATGTATGCATGCTTCCCAATAACGAATACTATGCGTGAACAATGGGCAATTTTTATAAAGACCTTTCCCTGGGGCTGTGGGGGGTCATTTAACATCCAAAGGCATAGTTATTCGGCCTTTCAACTATGATGAACAAAATGGCTACCTAAAAATTTTTATCAGACGATTTTGGGAAAAGAGGGGCGGGGGAGGGCGCCTAGTTTCCTTCCAATCTTTTGGTCACTTAAAAAGGGCAACAGAACTTTTAATGTCCGGTCGAATAAGCCCTCTCACGATATTCTAAGACGACTGGGTCGATCACGCCGTGATCTTTTTTCTGGGGAAAAATACAAAATCCAACATTTTTGCAGATAGAAGCTTGAAACCTCTACAATAGGGTTCTCTGATACGACGAATCTGATAGTGTGATTTTCATTAAGATTGTACGACTTTTTTTTTTTTTTTTAGAATAAGACATGTTTTCTCAGGATCGTAACCTTTGATGGGTAAGACTAAACTTAATGAAACTTATATATTTGAAATCAGCATGAAAATTGACTACTGGTACCAAAATTTATTTTCAGAGTTTCGGTTACTATTGAGCAGGTTCGCTCCTTACTTACAGTTCTTTACCACGAATTGTTGAAAAGTGGAATTTTTTGACATATTTACATATTCTAAAACATAACGCAAAATATAAATAAAGTCCAAAATTATTTTCTACGTTCCTTACAGCTCCTGATTGTATCCAAAACCTGCTCGTAATTCTTTTTACGGCAGTTTTCTTAATTGAAAAATTAGACATTTTCCTGTAAATCTCGTTAAGATAGCTCACAATGAGTCAGGAGTAAACAGGACCAACAAAAAAAAGAGGACGAACTTTCAAGGAAAAAGAAAGTAAGAAACATAAAGCGAGAAAGAAAGGTCACTTTAGCTATTAGAAAATGAAGCGATCTGTCCCCAATTAGAACGAGCAGTTCAACAGTAACTGATCTGGAATTCCCCAATTTCCAAGAAACAACAGAGGGGAGATTATGTTAGGGATATACAATCTTCTTTCATGAATTTTTTCCTAAAAACGTGGATTATTAAAAACGTCTGACATGTCAACGCTTTGCAAATCGAGAACGATGATAAGGATATCTTATTTGGTCAACTGACATTCAAGATGGATACGAAGGAATTTGAGAGCAGAACTTAGATTAAAAAAAGAATGATATTTGAAACCAAGAAATTGAAAATCCTTGCCACTAGAAAAACGAATATTCCTTAAAATCTTGAAATATAGTTCTAATAAAAAAAATTTCATTAATGGAACGCCAACCAGAAAAGCACTTAATAAATTTTTGCTACTGTCAAAAGAAAAGAGAAAGAGAGAGAGAGAGAGAGAGAGAGAGAGAGAGAGAGAGAGAGAGAGAGAGAGAGAGAGAGAGAGAGAGAGAGAGAGAAGACAGAAAACTAGGATTATTAAAACAAAAGTTAAAATAAATATATATCTATTAAGTTTGAAAGTATACAAAAAAAAAAAAAAAAAAAAAAAAAAAAAAAAAAAAAAAAAAAAAGACAAAGCGATTGATGAGAAGGAAGGATTTCTTACGCTTGAATTAGACATACCAGTTAAAAAGAACAAGGAAAAAATGAGCAAGAAGAACAAGAAAAATGAAAAACACATCAAGAATGAACGCATATGTTCTTGAATTTAGTTGACTTTTATGTTTTTTCAAATGAAAATAAAGAGCGACATTAAAACACAAAACTAATATGAGGGGGGCTGCCTCCTACTCAGCCTCCGCTCTTAAAGTTTTACTTAATGAAACCATTTATGAGTGTTGCCTCTTAAATCAATTGCCTCTTAAAACATCTAAACAGAAAATCGTGTTGTTTCAGGTGAAAAGATATTAATAAGCTCTTCAATTCTTGTTATATTGTGAAAAATACTTTCTATTCCATTCAAATTGCCATTGTTCTAGAGTAGTTGTTCCTAGAGCATTGGGCAAAAGTCTAGCTATTTATTAGGAGGGGACAGGGGACTAGGAAATAAACCTTTTCGGTGAATTCATCATATCCCCAGATTTTCAAGGTTAATTCTTCAAATAAATCTTCTTTTACAGGCAGACTATTTCTCCCATGGGCACGGTAAGCAGGCTAGGAATCAATACCCCCCCTCCATTAAAAAAGAAGGCATTAAAAATGAGAAATATTTCTATTTAAATATTGTTAAAAACGAAACTCCTGGGTCCCTAGCCCTTCCTAGAAAATTTTCTGGGCACTCATGAAGCCATTCACCTCTCCACTATAATTACCGGTAAGAACATCAATTTAACCTTTTATGTTACATAAAATCTTTTCTGCAATAAAATGGAAGCTAACACCCCACGGCCCCCATATTATACAGGCTTACTCCAGAAATACTCCCAGAAAATGAAAGAAGGTTAGAGATAATTTCCTACCCCAACTTCCATTAATATTTATCTGAAGCCTCCCCCTCCCTAACGTTAAAAAAGCAAAAAAATACTGAAAATGTATAAAATAATGAGAAATCTTCCCCTTCAAAATTCTGGTAAAAACAAATCTATAGGACTCATTTGCCCCCCTTCCATGAGAAATGTCCTGTCGGCCCTCGTTTCCCCCCCCCCAAAGTCTCTCTTTTTTTGCGTCAGTAATAATATGAATGTAATATTTTGTGTGATACATAAAAAATATCTCTGCAACAAGAGGGGATCTATCACCCCGCAGGTTCCATTTTACAGGCCTAGTCCAAAAATATTTCTGGAATGAAGGAAGAATTTAAAGGTTAGTTTCTGCCCCTCCCTTTCTAAACATCCTTTTATACTTATCTAAAAGCTTAGAGATACTTAGGCAATTTGGGCACAAAACGCACTTTTTAACCTACGGGGACGCCCTCCCTCCACCTTCAAAAGATTAACCGGCCCTCCTCCCTAATAGCCGATGTGAAATTGTACATCCATGTAAATGATTTTATCAAGCCTCAAATGAATGAAATTAGTTTAATGTTGCTATATAGCATGCATATTAACCGTTTATTTTGCGAGGAATACGCGCATCTTTAAGATTGAACGCAACATGGCGCAGTATTACTGCCTCTGGAACTGAAAAGCAAATAAGATTGGCTATATCAGAGTTTTTCATCTATAGGCATTTCCTCCCTCTTTGAGACAAAATTATTGTTTCGTACCATAGAATGACAGAAAACTTCACTTTGCCGTTGGGCCCTAGAACTTTTAATTTCTGCCCTAACGAGCCTTCTCCCGATGTTCTAGGGCCATTTATTCGATACGATCACCCTGAAAAAAAAGACAAAAGAAACAAAATTCTGAACATGAGTATGTAATTTAAATCAAGATCACTCACTCTTTGGCGGTGTTTTGTCTTTTTTTTCGAAAATGGGGCAAATTTTCTCTGAGTTGGAGCTTTTTGTTAGCTCAAGTTTATAGCTCGAAATGTAACGAATCTTACATATTTAGCACATGATGTATACATTATTATCAAACCTCCTTTTTTGCGTTTCGGTTACTGTAAGCCCGAGTCGTGTCTTACTAACAGTTTGTTACCACGAACTATTTGATTCGACGAACAAGCAAGATTACCTTTCACAAACATCTCACAGTCCTTATTTTACTTCAAATTCAGATATTTTGAAATATAAGACACTACTTTTAAAAACTTACTGAAGGTATGTTGGGTGTTGTTTTGAAGACAATAAGTAGCAGAAGTTGTTTTCGACGTGGAGCTGAAATTTTTGGTCCGATTCCTGAAACATACCCAATACAAAATTTCCTACTGGGTCAACAATGATCCATTCATATCCAAATTCAAATATTCAACTTATAAGTTATACAGGTTTGTAAAAAAAAAAAAAAAAAAAAAAAAAAAAAAAAAAAATGGAGAACGACCTAGCTTGACTATGTATTCATGTAATCGCCAAAAGTTTTTTTCTCCATTTATTAATGCATACACAGCTACTGGAAGCTCTGTAGTTGCTTGGCAAATCAAGAAAAAAACTTGAAAACCACTGAAAGTCACGAAATAATACCGAATTATTACCCGCAAGCGGCCTCTAATAAGATTCAATAACAACCCAGCTCAGATTCCCAGTTTTCTAAGGATTAATCACAGAAAACATCAGACTAGGGACATGGCATCTCGTTTAATTAAATTTGTTTCTGCAGACGTGGATTAATGGAGACTTCTGCCATATTAACATTTCATAAGCATAGAAACATGATAAGAATATCTTCGCATGTCAACTGACAGTCAAGACAGATACGAAGTAGTGAGTTTAGACCAGGAAAGAATACAAAGAGCTTCGGAACTGAATTGAGTTTCATCAATTACGTTGAATTTCAAAATATACTTTTAATACGAAGATATAAGACATTCAAATTTGCAACTGGTCAAAGAACTCTAACCAATCCTCGGCATTGAAAAATACTCCCACAGATGCATACCCCTCCAAAAAGGCTCGCAAGACTAGTGGTCTTAGCTCTAGCAAAGTTAGAACCTATAAGGGAAAATACTAGCCAGCATCAGTGGCCGTTCAGGCCACTCTTGAGCCCGGGGCAAAATCTTGATTAGATCCCCCACTATCTCCCACAGAACTTCCAGGCCAAATTTTTAGCTAATTTTCATTTATTAACAAACATTATTACTAATTCATTTTGTTATTAAAGTTCATAAATTATTTAATTATTACAATTATCATAATTTAAAATTTCAGGAGGGCTTTGGACAAAAAAGCCCTCCGCCTTGCACACGCGCCTTCTTTTTGAATCAACAAATAAGCATTCAATTTGGGACGAGTCCATTTACTAGAAAGTGAAAATAGATCCAAAAATTTGATATTTCGATTACAGCGGTCGCCATCAACAGAAACACTAAAGCATTAAAATTAAAACTAACATATTTATGCAGAACAAAATAATAAATTCCAGTTCATCCACTAGATTTGTCCGAGAGAGTTCAATAACTGGGTTCATCCAAGGTCTTGAGTTGTTAATTTCGTCTTTGATATTGCCTAAACGTAACTTGAGTTTCTAAAAAAAGGGGGCAAAATCTTCTTGTTCTGCTTATTGCAAAAGGAACGTCTTTGAATTTATAGTTATATACATGGTTGGTGAAGACGACTTGATCCGCTTGGACTTATCCCCATTTGAACGTTTATTTGTTCGGCATAGAAAAGCAGCGTGGAAAAAAAACCTAATTGAAGATATTACGTCGAAAAATTTTGATCAAATATTCGAAATATCGAAATATAAATAAAATATGGTAGAAATATCCAGACTTTTGTATGTGTTTTCACTGTCTAATAAATGGAATTATCCCCCTTTGAACCGTTGTTCGTCATAGAAAGGCAGTGTGGTCTTGGATAAAACCTAATTGAAGATATTACGTCGAAACATTTTGATCGAATATTCCATGCCGTTCTACTTTCCATGTTTCTAGCCAAAACTTTTCAGACATTAGCGGTAATTAGCAAAAAAAAGAAAAAGAAAAGAAGTTTACAGTAAAGTTCAATAGTCACACACCAATCAAGTCTTTTTTTATGGGGGGGGGGTACAGCTATGTAAGTCTAGAATTCGACCGAGGTATTATCTTAGAAGATCGATGTTGCTGGAGTGTTGAGCAGATTCATTGCGCTGTCATTTTTATGATGCATGTTTTTTTACGAGTGTCAGTTAAGCCATTTATTTCATTTCCAGATTTGTATTTCAAACAAATTTTTCGATTATACACCTTTTCAATATCAAGTTTATTTCAATCTGGGATGCCATGTGTCAGAGTAGATAATCCTTTTATATGTAAAAATAAAGTTTCGGAAATAGTTGAGGATTTTTCATTCTTGGATGTAAGGGAAATTGCATTTTTATCTACAAGGAGCTATCAAAAGTTTCCGGACTGTAACTCTGTTGATGGTTCTAGATTACATGACGTTCTTTAGGTCACAGATCCTTGGTGATTTAGTTGAGTGGATGGAGTTGTGACACGGATATGGGCTTCGTTTGCATAGATGGTATTGTAAACATCGTACGAGTTTTGGACTGCGTTCGCTTACAAATTCAAATAATATATCTTACAACATTTAGTCCAATAGCCCTTTGAAGTCATACTGAAGCCAGGATGATTGGAGGTAATGGAATGACTGCTATAATGCTAACCGTAAAAATTTTGTGTTTAAAAAAGTTCTAAATAATTAAAAAAAAACCTAAAAATTTTTAAAACGTATAACGGTTCAAAAATATCGTATGCAGGAAAATGGCAGAACGTTCAGACAAAACCGGTTCATTGCAGTCTCTGAAGTTCGAAAGGCTGGTAGTGCTAATTCATAATGTAGTTTTTATCTTCCGTGTTCACTTTCCTGCAAATTTAATCCCAGGCCTTGAGTATTTAAAGTTCGGATTAAAGTATTAAGCATTCCAATGATTTAGATTGAGGATTAAACATTGTCAAATATAAATGGACGATTGAAAACCATGGATGACTGAGAAACTGAACCTGATCAAACAGTTCGTGTCACGAACTTTAAGTAAGGAGCGACCCGGCTCAATGGTAACCGAAACTCTAGAAAACGGGTTTGATACCATTAGATACATCAATAGAATCAGATTTCAATGCTGAATCCCAATATATAATTTTCATCAAGTTTAGTCCTACCTATAAAAAGTTACGCGCCTGAGAAAATTTGGCTGATTTTCAAAAAAAGGGGGAAAGACCCTCTAAAGTTATAGAACCTTAATGAAAAATGCACCATCATATTCAGCGTTTTATAGAACCATAGGTCACATGTTTAAAGCTCCAATACACAAAACTGTGTAATTTTCAAATTTTTGCCAGAAGAAATATTATGGATGCGTGTTTTTTTTTTGTTTTCTTTTCCCCAGGGGTGTTCGTATAAACCCAGTAGTACTAGATTATAGTGGGAGGGATCATTGGAACAGAAATAAAAATTTCTAGTGCCCTTTTTAAGTGACCAAAAAAAATGGAGGGCAACTAGGCCCCCTCCCACGCTTATTTTTTTCCCAAAGTTACCCGATCAAAATTTTGAGATAGCCATTTTGTTCAGCATGGTCGAAAATATGATAAATATGTCTTTTAGGATGACTTAACCCTCCGAAGTCCCCGGGGGGAGGGCTAAAAGTTATGAACTTTACCCAATGTTAACATAATTATATTATTGGTTATTGAGAAATATACATAAGTTTTCAGGAGGGTTTTTTTCTGGTAGTGGGGGGGAGGGTTGGTCGGGGGTTATGTTGGAGGATCTGTCCATGAAGGAAGTTTTCATTGGGAAGGGAAATTGCCATGAAGGGGGCGCCGGACTTGCCAGCATTATTTATTGGTTATTGGGAAGTATACAGACATTTTCAGGAAGGATTTTTTTTCTGGAGGGGGGCATAGAGGAGAGGGTTACTTGGGAGAATCGTTCCGTGGACGAGGTTTCATTGAAGTAAGGGACATTTCTATGAAGGGGGCGCCAGAATTCGAAGCATTATTTAAAAAACGATCAGAAATTAAATTTAAAAAAAAACAAGTTTTTTCATCTGAAAGTTAGAAGCAACATTAGAACCTAAAACGAACAGAAATTATAACGTATGTGAGGGGGTTCTCCTCGAAATCAATACCTCGCTCTTTACGCTACAGTTTTTTTTAGTGCTTTCAAAAGAGCTATCTATTCTAATTAAACGGCCTTGTGATTCAGGGGTTTGTGAATCAATTTTTTTTTTAAATTTTAACGTAAAGAGCGTGGTATTGACTAAGGAGAGAACCCCCTCATATACGTAATAACATATACGTAATAAAAAAAATAATAAAAAAAAACAAGCGATACGGCTCAATAGTACTCGAAACTTTTAAAAACGGAATTTTGATGTCAATAAATGTACCAAAAGAATGTGTTTATAATGCTGATTCTAAATATATAAATTTTATTAAGTTTAGTATTACTCATCAAAGGCTACGAGCCTGAGAAAATTTACTCGATTTTTTGAAGAGGGGGGAAACATCCCCTACAAGTGAAAGAATTTTAATGAAAATCACACCATCAGATTCAGCGTATCAGAAAACCCTATTACATAGGTTTCAAGCTCATATCTGCAAAAATCTGCAACTTTGAATTTTTTGCTAGAAGAAAAATATACGAATATAGAAGTTAGTTACGTAAGTTAATTTGTAAATTACGTCAGAACCAAATTTAGAGACATCCATTTAGCAAAATAAAAGTAAAATTTTTATTCAAATTTTGTTTACTTATTCAATGACGGTGAGCCAAAATAAAAGCTGCATTAACTAAAAAACGATCAGAAATTAAATAAAAAAAAAAAGTTTTTTTAACTGAAAGTAAGGAGCGACATTAAAACTTAAAGCGAAAATAAATTAGTCCATATATGAAAGGGGCTGTCCCATCCTCAACGCCTCGCTCTTTACGCTATAGTTTGATTCTGTCACACAACTCCATTTTTTTAAACAAAAAGAAACTTTAGCGTAAAGATCGAAGCGTGGAGGAGGGGACACCCCGTTTCATATACGGAATAATTTCTGTTCGTTTTAAGTTTTAATGTCGCTCCTTACTTTCAGTTTAAAAAAATTGTTTTTTTTATTTAATAAATATAAAGAGTTCCTCAATTATTTGCATTGTATGTTCAAAAAAGCTTTCAATTCAAAACAATGTATGAGTTTTTTTAACGATTCGGTAGAAATATTTTAATGCGGCCGTTGAACGATGCGTAAATTTGCAGCATGCGTAAACTTGATGCGTAATACTATGATGCGTAAACCTGCAGCAAAAATAGATGAAATTTAACGTATCAAGCAAAAACGGCCGTTTTGGTGTGAAAACGCATGAGTGTGAACCAAGGGTAAGGGAGGCTAATAGGGGGGGAGGATGCTTCTTTGAAAATATCCATCCACGAATAAAAATAACAGAGATTTGTTAGCAAAATCTACATTTGACGAAACTGTAGCGCAGGGTTACATTTTGGGATTGAAGCGTCAAAATGAGCCAAGAAGGGGCCCTATTTCATGTTCCTCCAAAAATTAAAGACTTGGCTTGGCTCAAAATTAAATTCACGGCCTCTAGCCCTAGTCGCTTACTTTC
Source organism: Artemia sp. Qi Xiang Cuo (assembly GCF_049724085.1). Lineage (NCBI taxonomy): Eukaryota > Metazoa > Arthropoda > Branchiopoda > Anostraca > Artemiidae > Artemia > Artemia sp. Qi Xiang Cuo. The sequence goes on along the minus strand of NC_142806.1, from coordinate 53,437,683 downwards.
GCTTTTTTTTTTCAGTTCAGTTACGTGTTTCATCAATCTTACATTTTTGGACAATATTGTCGTTTTGTGCAAATGTAGCCCGATACCACAACAGGAAAAATATATATAATTAATAAGAAAATACGAACCGAAAGCACAAACACGTTTTTTTTTTAAGACAAGAGCCAAAAAACAAAATTAACCATGATTTTATCCAAAAAAAATGTAAAATCATCTTTTATTGTTATTTTTTTTTAAACGGGCTTTTTAGACCCTAAAGCTTCCAGGTGCAACACAAGGTGAAAAAGTGTAAAAAAAAGGAAATGGGAGAAGTGTCCCTTGGATAACCCTGCTCTAGCCCATATTAGCCCATAGCTTCCAGATCTAGCCCACAGCCACCTGCACCTTAGTCAGCCATTCTAGCACAATTCTGGGCTAGTAAAGATACATTCTAAGAATATGACATTCAGTCAACCAGTTTAGCGTTCTAGCGACGTGCAATTTTTAATTTAGCATTCAATTAGCTTTGCCGCAGAGTAAAACATAAAAGAACTCTTCCTTTTACGCTAAATAATCTTATATAGAGTGACTGTTTCCATAATTCGGCTCCTTTGTTTCGGAAACTTTCTCTGCCCCATTGTAGCACAGTCACAATTCACAAATTAATCTTTCCTTACCGAAGAATTCGGTAAGGATCATACACTTTTTACGTCAGTTATGGTTGTAATCAACAATTATGATGCCATTCATCATGTTGTATACAAAAATGAAGCTTTTGTCAAAAAAGTGATTTTATTTTAAATATTGTGTTTTGGTGATTACAAAAGTACGTAGATTAGCAATTATCTTTAAAATGAGCCCTATGATGTGTACCCTGCTAGCTGCGAAAAAAAGATACTTCCTATGCAAAAAAAGGAATTTTACTTGATGTTCAAGCCAATGGATTTCCCTTGCTGATAAGCCAAGGGACTGCCAGCTCCCTGCCTAGCGTTTTTGGCCAAGGCAATTCCAACGGTGTACTTTTTAGTTCGATCCGACACCATTCTTAGGGGATTTTAGGACATTTTTTTTGTTATCATAGAACGTGTTCGTCCTTTACTAGGTAGCAGCTACCGCCGCAATCACAAAATCTTACCTTCAGCTAAGAATTTGAAAAGCCACCCAGCGCACGAGGATGTAATGAATAATCAAATATTGCCATGGTCCTCTGAAAAGCTTGAGAAGAATTTCCTTTCTCAGCTGAGAACAAATTAGCTAGAGAGATTGATTAGATCTTGCTACCAGTTGATTCTTCAGAAACAGAAATAAGTGTCGCTACAATCGACATCGCAGTTCAATTCATCTTTATTTGATTGAATCGATGAAGAAGAAGATCGACACTCGGTCTTTTGATTATATATCACTCGAAGATGATTTCTTACGCAAGCTTGATTGGACATATTTTGAAGGCATTCAAGCTCACCTAAAGCTACGGATATTAAGGCATTAATTCTTGAATTAACTGATATTTTTTATTTCATATTTCAAGAAATTCGAGAAATTTTACTCAGAGATAATTCTTTTCGTGTTAATATGAAATTCCATAGCCTTTTTTTCATTCGATAGACTGGTTTCATATCCAGACACTTCAGACACATTCATTTCATTTCAGTTTTAATACTGGATATTACAACTTAATTATATGTGTGGTAAATTGACTGTTATTTTTTTTTCTTTAATGTATTTTTGCCAACCCCTCGGACAAGTTTTTCTTGCTTCCTGGGGTAGCCATTAAATCGTACTTGTTGTTTGCTTGTTATGATAACCCCCCCCTCTCTCTCTCTCTTTCTCTCTCTCTTTCTCTATCTAAACTATCTATCATTTAAACCTGAGATATTAAGGAATGAATAAATAAACTTTTTTTATGTTTAAATTTAAAATCGTGAAAAATTTCGCTACTCATCATTCTTGAAAATATAAGTTTTTAATCGTTCAAAAAGGGCAATTAAGCAACCAGAGTTTTATCTGCATAGTCTTTCCCAAGACAGTTAATTAGGAAGACATAAGCTACCAACAAGAAAGTACATAGAAAACCTTTGAAAATATATGAGCTAAAAACAAAAGATGAATTCCCATTCTGACTGAGGAAAGTACCATTTCTCATCTATTTAATATTCATAAGCTTTTGTTCGCCACCGACGATTAAGATTTAAGTATCTTTACTGGAGGGTCTTTTCTAGCACAGCTGGAAAATTAGGATGATATACAAGGTGGGTAAAAAGGGAACAAAACTGTGAGCTAAACAATATTCTTTTGTCTCCCAAGGTGACAACGCTACACAGACACCTTTTCCCTAGGATTGGAGTTGGTTTGAGGGGGGGGGGAGGTGAGCTACAGAACTTTTTGGGCAAAACAATCATAGAAAGATTGACTTTAAAACACAATTTAAGTATAATTACTGGACGGCCTTTTTAACACAGCAGGAAAATTAGAATGACAGATGACTGTCACATACTTCCGTGCTAAAAATTTTAATTCAGTTGTTTTATTTTTTTTTCAGCATTTTTGTAAGCCAGTCAAATTATTCCTTATTTTAGGTGACCTCTTTAAAACCTTAGTCGTCTTATAAGTACATCACGCACGGATCTTTCATCAAATGAACTTATTTTGCCCAATGAACTTCTCAAATCTCATTGGTTGTTTTGTGTAAAATTTTTAGCCAATAAAAAGGAAGATAATTTTTTAGGTCGCAACAATTATATACATAAACTCTCAGTTTCCTAGTCCTAGGAAACTGAGTCCTAGGACCCGTAATGGCAACGTTTTCCTGGACGTCATTTATGGCCATACATTAATAACATCATTAATGAGCATGACTCTTGAGTAAAACGTCTCTAGTGTCATTAATGAACCCTCCTAATCTCGTTTGACCAGTTCCAATAAACATACCTCATAAACCAACTCAGAGACATTACAGAGATTCTTACTTCAACTCAGAGACAATACAGCGATTAAAACAAGGTTTCCTGGACGTCACTAATGGCCAGAGATAGCAGTAGAATGGCCCCTATTGATCCGACCCCTCACCCCTGCTGCCACCTACAACTTTAACACCATATTTTACACATATTAACACATATTTTAACACCAAATATGTGCATAGAGTCATTAGGGAGAACACGTGGTTAATGGGGTCAATGACCTAAATTTCCAAGGTCGATGTTGTTGTGTGTTGTTGTTTTGGCCATGTGCATAGAGTCATTAGGGAGAACACGTGGTTAATTAAAGCGATTGGGAATTTGGAACACCTGTGCTGTCAGTCATTAATCAAAGTGTTTCCGGGCAAAGTTTAATAATGTCTGACAGGTACTGTCAATCATTAATCAAATTGTTTCCAGGCGAAGTTTAATAATGTCTGACAGGAGATGTCAATATTGATTGATATGTCACGAAATGGGAATGAATTTGTTGTTTCTAAGGGGAATTATTGATTCACGAAAGAGGAATTAATTTGATGTTTCTAAGGGGAAGGTGGGGAAGAGATATATTGATTGCATAATCGAAGGGAGAGAATTACCGAGAAATTCATTACACAATCAGTAAAACCCTATAAGGAGCTCGTGACGGGAATCCATTTATGGGCATAGAATGACGTAATCAACTAAGATAAAAGGATTTCTGAGAAATCGATTATATAATCGGTAAAACCCTATCAAAAGGTCATGACGGGAATCCATTTATGGGCATAGCTTGACGTAATTAACTAAGCCAAATGGATTTTTGAGAAATTGATTACATAATCGGTAGAACCCCATCAAAAGGTCAGGACGGGAATCCATTTATGGGCATAGATTGACGTAATCAACTAGGACAAACGGATTTCTGAGAAATTGATTACATAATCGGTAGAACCCTATCAAAAGGTCATGACGGGAATCCATTTATGTGCATAGAATGACGTAATCGACTAAGACAAGCAAGTTACTTTCTTAATGTCACTCCTAAACCCATTTTCGAACTTGAAGTACTTATCTTTTTCACTCACAACTATACTTTACAGGTTTTTGGATACCTCAACACCAAGAAATACCTTTTAAAGACCATTTCAGAGCAAGTTACTTTCTTAATGTCCCTCCTCAACCCATTTTGCAACTTGAAGTACTTATCTTTTTCACCCACAACTATACTTTACAGCTTTTTGAGTGTCCCAACACCAAGAAATACTTTTCAAAGACCATTTCAGAGCAAGTTACTTTCTTAATGTTCCTCCTAAACCCATCTTCCAACTTGAAGTACTTATCTTTTTCACCCACAACTATACTTTACAGCTTTTTGGATACCTCAACACCAAGAAATACCTTTCAAATACCATTTCAGAGCAAGTTACTTTCCTAATGTCCCTCCTAAACCCATTTTACAACCTGAAGTACTTATCTTTTTCACTCACAACTATACTTTACAGCTTTCTGAGTGTCCCAACACCAAGAAATACCTTTCAAAGACCATTTCAGAGCAAGTTAATTTCTTAATGCTCCTCTTAAACCCATTTTTCAACTTGAAATCCTTAGCTTTTTTACCCACAACTATACTTAACAGCTTTTTGGATACCTCAAAACCAAGAAATACTTTTTAAAGACCATTTCAGAGCAAGTAACTTTCTTAATGTTCATCCTAAATCCATTTTGCAACTTGAAGTACTTATCTTTTTCACCCACAACTGTACTTTACAGCTTTTGGATGCCTCAACACCAAGAAATACTTTTCAAAGACCATTTCAGAGCAAGTTACTTTCTTAATGTCCCTCTTAAACCCATTTTCCAACTTGAAGTACTTATCTTTTTCACCCACAACTATACTTTACAGCTTTTTTGTTACCTCAACACCAAGAAATACCTTTCAAAGACCATTTCAGAGCAAGTTACTAGTAGAAAGGCCTTATTGACTACTGAACGAACTCCTTATATGGGCATAGCCTCCCTAGGGAGAATGATTGCGTAATCGGTCAATGACCTCTTTTTCCAAGGTCGATTTATTTGATGTTTCTATGTGTAATAACTCCGGAACGAAGGTTGCACATGCGCATTGAATTCTAAAGGGAACAATGTTATTGATCTAGGACTCGAGGGGGAAGTGAATTTCCGAGAACTTGATTGCGTAATCGGTCAATGACCTAAATTTCCAATGTGTCAACAACAACAACATCGACCTTGACATTCGCTGAGAGCGTGCACTTACAACAGCATCAACATCGACCGTGGAACACCTGTACTGTCGACCTCAATTCACCTATCGTGAATCAATAATTCCCCTTAGAAACAACAAATTAATTCCCCTTTCTTGACAGATCAATCAACCAATGACATCATCTGTCAGACTTTAAAAATTTTCGCATAGAAACGATTCTCCAGGAATAGATCCAAGTCATTAATGTCTTCACCTCGGAAACAACGCTTTTGGTCGAACTCCAAAGGTTATTAATAGCCAAAGGCCATGGAAACAAATCTCCAAGAAACATCTTAGCCATGATTTGTTTTAGCGCGGGAATCGGGTTTCTTATTAATTTGAAACGCATTAGCGCAGAGATGCCTAAAACAAAAGGAACACGCTGAATTATATTTAGGGATTATTTGGGCGAAACTGCTTTAGACAGGTTATGGAACTATTTCAGTAAAACAGTTAGAGATATTTTAAAAGATGATTTTTGAAGAGATTTTAGAAGAGAATTTAATGGTGAAACTCTGTGGTCGTTATAATACACAAGTTTCATTTGAACAGTGTTGTGAGGTCCTCTAACCCAACCCAAAGGGTTCCAATCCTCCTACCCCAACCCCGAAGGAAGCCCCCCCGGTCCTCAAAGGCCCCCCAAGCTCCCAAAGGGCCACCGGTGCCCCCAAAGGCCCACCCAGACCCCCAAAGGCCCATCGAGCTCCCAAAGAGCCCCCAGCCCCCCAAACGCCCTCCTCAGACCCTCAAAGGCCCTTCTCTGGTCCTCAAAGGGCCCCCGGACCCCCAAAGGCTCTCCCTGTGCCCCAAAGGCCCTCCCCCAGTCCTCAAAGGTCCCCCAAGCTCCCAAAGAGCCCCAGCCCCCCAAACGCCCTCCTCAGACCCTCAAAGGCCCTCCCCCGGTCCTCAAAGGCCCCCAAAGCTCCCAAAGGGACACCGGCGCCCCCAAAGGCCAACCCAGACCCCCAAAGGCCATCCCCGGGCCACCCAAAGGTCCATCGAGCTCCCAAAGGACCAACGGGGTCCCAAAGGCCCTCCACCGGTCCCCAAATGCCCCCCAGGCCCCCAACTGCCCTCCTCAGACCCTCAAAGGCCCTCCTCTGGTCCTCAAAGGGCCCCCGGATCGCCAAACGCCCTCCCTGGACCCCAAAGGTCCCCCCCCCGGTCACCACACAGGCCCACAAAAACGTACACATGCACACGAAAACTTACAAGCACACAAAAACTTATACACACACACGAAAACTTACACATACACGACAAAACTTACACACACAAAAGCTTAGACACACAAAAACTTACACACACACACACACACACAAAACTTACACCCACACGCAAAAACTTACACACACACACACAAAAACTTACACACACAAACAATTATAAACACACACACACACAAAAAATAACACACACACGCAAAAACTTACACACACACACACAAACCTACACACACACACACTAAAACTAACGCACAAACAAAAACTAACACACACACACAAAGACTTACACACACACACACAAACACTTACACACACACACACACACAAAAACTAACGCACACACACTAAAACTTACACACACACACACGCCAAAACTTACACACACACACACACACAAAAACTTACACATGCACACGAAAACTTACATGCACAAAAAAACTTACATGCACACAAAAACTTACACACACACACACACACAAAAACTAACACACACACGCAAAAACATAAAAACACACACACAAAAAAAAACACAAACACAAAAAAACACAGAAACACACACACACACAAAAACACAAAAACACACAGACAAAAACACACAGACACACAAAAAAAAACAAACTCAAACAAAAACACAAACACACACAAACACAAAAACATACACACACACACAAAAAAACACACAAACTCACACACACAGAAACACACACACACACACACACACACACACACACACACACACACACACACACACACACACACACACACACACACACACACACACACACACACACACACACACACACACACACACACACACACACACACACACACACACACACACACACACACACACACACACACACACACACACACACACACACACACACACACACACACACACAACACACACACACACACACACACACACACACAAACTTACAAACACACACAAAAACTTATACCCACATACAAAATCCTAGACACAAAAAAACATACACACACAAACAAAAAATAACACACACATTCAAAAACTAAAATTCACAAAAAAACTTAAATTCACACAAAAAATTTCACACACACACACAAAACACTTACACACACGCACAAAAACTTACACACACACACTAAAACTTACACACACACAAAAACTGACACACACACACACCCACACACACACACACAAACAACCTGAAAAATGCACATCTGTTGCGAAAACACACAAAAGTTAGAAACAATACAGAATGTTCCCTTTTTACCACTGCATAACGGCAAAAAATTAATAATTAATACACATTTTCAACTAGCTAAAGGGTCAATGTGGTTATTATGAGCACTTCTATTGCGTCAAAAATCCCAAGGTAGAAAAAATGCACTATATTCCTTTATTAGCTATGACATACGGCTAAAAATGAAGAATTCATACACATTTTCAACTAGCTAAGGGTAAGTGTTTTAAATATGAGCCATTCTGTTGCGAAAACACACATAAATTAGAAAAAATACAAAATGTTCCTTTATTATCTCTGCAAAACGGCCAAAAATGAAGAATTCATACACATTTTCAACTAGCTAAGGGTTAGTGTTTTAAATATGAGCCATTCTGTTGCGAAAACACACAAAAGTTAGAAAAAATACAAAATATTCCTTTATTACCTCTGCAAAACGACTAATAATGAAGAATTCATACACATTTTCAAATATCTAATGGTAAATGTTTTAATGATTATCAATTCTGTTGAGTAAAAACACAAAACTTAGAATAAATGCAAAATGTTCCTTTATTACCTCTGCAATATGGCTAAAAATGAAGAATTCATACACATTTTCAACTAGCTAAGGGTAAGTGTTTTAAATATGAGCCATTCTGTTGCGAAAACACACAAAAGTTAGAAAAAATACAAAATATTCCTTTATTACCTCTGCAAAACGGCTAAAAATGAAGAATTCATACACATTTTCAACTAGCTAAGGGTAAGTGTTTTAAATATGAGCCATTCTGTTGCGAAAACACACAAAATTTAGATAAAATACAAAATATTTATTTATTAACTAATAAATAATTATAATAATGAATAAATATTAAAAATTATCATATGTAATCGTTACATTTAATTATTTCTTATACCTTAATATGATAGCTATAGCAACAGATTTATCGTATTAAATAAATTAAGTTTTTACATATGAAAAAATGCTAAAAATGAATAATTCATACACATTTTCAACTAGCTAAAGGGTAAATGTTTTAAATATGAGCCATTCTATTGCGAAAACACACAAAAGTTAGAAAAAATGCAAAATGCTCCTTTATTACCTCTGCAATACGGCTAAAAATGAAGAATTCATACACATTTTCAACTAGCTAAGTGTAAGTTTTTTATATATGATCCATTCTGTTGCGAAAACACACAAAAGTTAGAAAAAATACCAAATCTTCCTTTATTACCTCCGCAAAACGGCTAAAATTGAAGACTTCATACACATTTTCAAATAACTAAGGGTAAGTAATTTAAATATGAGCCATTCTGTTGCAAAAACAAACAAAAGTTATAAAAAATACAAAATAGTAATTTATTACATCTTCAAAATTTATAAAAATGAAGAATTAAGACACATTTTCAACTAGCTAAGGGTAAGTGTTTTAAATATGAGACATTCTGTTGCGAAAACACACAAAAGTTAAAAAATATACAAAAAAGTCCTTTATGACCTCAGCAAAACGGATAAAAATTATGAATTCATACACATTTTCAACTAGCTAATGGTAAGTATTTTAAATATCAGCCATTCTGTTGCGAAAACACACAAAAGTCAGAAAAAATACAAAATAATACATTATTACCACTGAAATACGTCTAAAAAAGAAGAATTAATACACATTTTCAACTAGATAAGTGTAAGTGTTTTAAATATGAGTTATTCTGTTGCGAAAACACACAAAAGTTAGAAAAAATACAAAATAGTCCTTTATTACCTCTGCAATATGATTTAAAATGAATAATTCATACACATTTTCAACTAGCTAAGGGTAAGTGTTTTAAATATGAACCACTCTGTTGCGAAAACACACAAAAGTTAGAAAAATACAAAATATTCCTTTATTACCTCTGCAATACGGCTAAAAATGAATAATTCTTACAAATTTTCAACTAGCTAAGGGTGAGTGTTTTAAATATGAGCCATTCTGTTGCGAAAACACACAAAAGTTAGAAACAATACAAAATATTCCTTTATTACCTCTGCAAAACGGCTAAAAATGAAGAATTCATACACATTTTCAACTAGCTAAGGGTAAGTGTTTTAAATATGAGCCATTCTGTTGCGAAAACACACAAAAGTTAGAAAAAATACAAATATTCCTTTATTACCTCTGCAATACGGGTAAAAATGAAGAATTCATACACATTTTCAACTAGCTAAGGGTAAGTGTTTTAAATATGAGCCATTCTGTTGCGAAAACAAACAAAAGTTAGACAAAATGCAAAATGTTCCTTTATTACCTCTGCAAAACGGCTAAAAATGAAGAATTCATACACATTTACAACTAGATAAGGGTAAATGTTTTAAATATGAGCCATTATATTACGAAAACACACAAAAGTTAGAAAAAATGCATAATATTCCTTTATTACCTCTGCAATACGGCTAAAAATGAAGAATTCATACACTTTTTCAACTAGCTAAGGGTAAGTGTTTTAAATATGAGCCATTCTGTTGCGAAAACAAACAAAAGTTAGAAAAAATACAAAATATTCCTTTATTACCTCTTCAATACGGCTAAAAATGAAGAATTCATACAAATTTTCAACTAGCTAAAGGATAAAAGTTTTAAATATTAGCCATTCTATTGCGTAAACACACAAAAGTTAGAAAAAATGCAAAATATTCATTTATTACCTCTGCAATACGGCTAAAAATGAAGAATTCATACACATTTTCAGTACCACGTCCTGACCCCCCTAATTGAAGGATATGAATTAGAACCATGGGAACGTAATTTCGTCGTATTTTGCTTATTTTCGTTAGAAAAAACACTGAAAAACCATATTAAGAGCTCTATTTATGAGTCTTTCACTGAAAATTCCTTTTTCATACCAAGTCCTGACCCCCCTAATTGAAGGATATGAATTAGAACCATGGGAGCGTAATTTCATCGTATTTTGCATTTCCCACAAGAGGACACTTTTCGAGTAAAAGTAAAGAGCTACCAGACTAAACCAAAGATATGATGAAATAATAACGAGTAATTGTTCAAACTTAAATTTTCTGTATTACGGGAATAGTTTATTTTCGAAACATTATATCTACCAAAGGTTCAATGCCTGAGTTAAACTAAGAGGTTTCAATTTCAGGAAAAAATTGTCATATTTTGCTTATTTTCGATGGAATACACACTGAAAAGACATATTATTGAACTCACATCAAACATTGCCGGGCTTGTATTTGAAGAACCTTCCATTATTTTCTATCTTGTCCTCTATTTCAGCATATACTGACTTTTAAAGCTTTTCAAAGCTCTTAAATATACTAATCTAACGGTTATTTATTTACAAAAATCGTGCAAACTGTTGATTTAGAACAATAATTACCTTTCTATATATCAATTAACACTCACTAGAATTGCCACTTTTCACTCGCGGAGAATGGTTTCAAAACAATACTTCTTACATCGCATAGACTAATTGTCTCAAACGAGACATCTTCAATGCAGATTAATTAATTGTTACGTTCGATTTTGTTTTGGACATTGGAGAGCATCAATGGGAAGTGAGAATTTCTGTAAAACTATCAAAGATTGATCAACACTATGATTTCACACTTCATGTGTAATCAGAAAGAAAAAAGAAGAAAAATTGATAAAAGATATTTTGAAATATGCCCCAAAATCAGAGCTATTACAACTTAAATGACGCGAGGGGAGGGGGGATCAGGTTTCAGAAGTTACTGGATATATAATTTTATATTTTCTAAGTAATCACAGAAGGACTCGTCACAGAAACATCTAAAAGAACCTATATGATTGAAAATTAAAGTTACTAGCACTCAATTCTCAGGAGGGGGGCGTGAAAATTTCTAGGAACGTATTTTCAACATATTTAAATATTTACCTACGTACGCATCACTTAGGTTAGATTCGATTAGGTTAGAGACAGACAAAAAGTTAGGTGTATGGTTAGGCTAGGTTAGATTATGTTAGGTTAGGTTAATTTAGGGTAGACTAGCTTAGCCTACGTACGAGAAAGAAAAGTTCATAGGTGTGGAGCTCCCCACCGCCTCAACCATCGCTCTTGAAATCCCTTGAATTAGGTTAGAGACAGACAAAAAGTTAGATGTATGGTTAGGTTAGGTTAGATTATGTTAGGTTAATTTAGGTTAGACTAGGTTAGCCTACGTAGTCCCCCCTCCCCCACCGCCTCAACCATCGCTCTTGAAATCCCTTGAATTAGGTTAGAGACAGACAAAAAGTTAGGTGTATGGTTAGGTTAGGTTAGATTATGTTAGGTTAGGTTAATTAACGGTAGCCTCCTTTGTTAAGGTTTTTTATTTTTTTGGGGGGGGGCTCCCGCCCCCTCAACAAAAAGTTAGGTGTATGGTTAGGTTAGATTATGTTAGGTTAGGTTAATTTAGGTTAGACTAGCTTAGCCTACGTACGGCCCCCCTCCCCCACCCCCGGGGCCACGGGGACTGAAAGCCTACCACGGGTGGGACCCCCACCACCAAGGTTAGGTTACCTAACATTTCAAGGTGACCCCCCGCCCCAACCCCGGGGCCACGGGACCGAAAGCCTGACACGGGTAGGACCCTCACCACCAAGGTCAGGTTAGGTTAGATTAGGTTAAGTTACCTAACATTTCTAGGTTAACTTACATCAGGTTAAGTGGCGCGCCACTTAACCTGATGTAAGTTAACCTAGAAATGTTAGGTAACTTAACCTAATCTAACCTAACCTGACCTTGGTGGTGAGGGTCCTACCCGTGTCAGGCTTTCGGTCCCGTGGTCCCGGGGTTGGGGAGGGGGGGGTCACCTTGAAATGTTAGGTAACCTAACCTTGGTGGGGGGGGTCCCACCCGTGGTAGGCTTTCAGTTCCCCGTGACCCCCGGGGGGTGGGGGGGGCCGTACGTAGGCTAAGCTAGTCTAACCTAAATTAACCTAACCTAACATAATCTAACCTAACCTAACCATACACATAACTTTTTGTTGAGGGGGCGGGAGCCCCCCCCCCCAAATAAAAAACATTAACAAAGGAGGCTACCGTTAATTAACCTAACCTAACATAATCTAACCTAACCTAACCATACACCTAACTTTTTGTCTGTCTCTAACCTAATTCAAGGGATTTCAAGAGCGATGGTTGAGGCGGTGGGGAGGAGGGGGGCTACGTAAGCTAAGCTAGTCTAACCTAAATTAACCTAACCTAACATAATCTAACCTAACCTAACCGTACACCTAACTTTTTGTCTGTCTCTAACCTAATTCAAGGGATTTCAAGAGCGATGGTTGAGGCGGTGGGGGAGCTCCACACCTATGAACTTTTCTTTCTCGTACGTAGGCTAAGCTAGTCTACCCTAAATTAACCTAACCTAACATAATCTAACCTAGCCTAACCATACACCTAACTTTTTGTCTGTCTCTAACCTAATCTAATCTAACCTAAGTGATGCATACGTAGGTAAATATTTAAATATGTTGAAAATACGTTCCTAGAAATTTTCACACCCCCTCCTGTGAATTGTGTGCTAGTCACTTTAATTCCCAATCAAATGAGTCCTTTTCAATGTTTCTGTGACGAGTCCTTCTGTGAGTACTTAGAAAATATAAAATGATATATCCAGGATATTCTTAAACCTGATTCCCCCCCCCTCGCGGCATTTAAGTTGTAATAGCTCTGATTTTGGGGCATATTTCAAAATATCTTTTATCAATTTTTCTTCTTTTTTCTTTCTGATTACACATGAAGTGTGAAATCATAGTGTTGATCAATCTTTGATAGTTTTACAGAAATTCTCACTTCCCATTGATGCTCTCCAATGTCCAAAACAAAATCGAACGTAACAATTAATTAATCTGCATTGAAGATGTCTCGTTTGAGACAATTGGTCTATGCGATGTAAGAAGTATTGTTTTGAAACCATTCTCCGCGAGTGAAAAGTGGCAATTCTAGTGAGTGTTAATTGATATATAGAAAGGTAATTATTGTTCTAAATCAACAGTTTGCACGATTTTTGTAAATAAATAACCGTTAGATTAGTATATTTAAGAGCTTTGAAAAGCTTTAAAAGTCAATATATGCTGAAATAGAGGACAAGATAGAAAATAATGGAAGGTTCTTCAAATGCAAGCCCCGCAATGTTTGATGTGAGTTCAATAATATGTCTTTTCAGTGTTTTTTCCGTCGAATATAAGAAAAATATGACATTTTTTTCCTGAAATTGAAACCTCTTAGTTTAACTCAGGTATTGAACCTTTGGTAGATATAATGGTTCGAAAATAAACTATTCCCGTAATACAGAAAATTTAAGTTTGAACAATTATTCGTTATTATTTCATCATATCTTTGGTTTAGTCTGGTAGCTCTCTACTTTTACTCGAAAAGCGTCCTCTTGTGGGAAATGCAAAATACGATGAAATTACGTTCCCCTGGTTCTAATTCATATCCTTCAATTAGGGGGGTCAGGACGTGGTATGAAAAAGGAATTTTCAGTGAAAGACTCATAAATATAGCTCTTAATATGGTTTTTAAGTGTATTTTCTAACGAAAATAAGCAAAATACGAAGAAATTACGTTCCCATGGTTCTGATTCATATCCTTCAATTAGGGGGGTCAGGACGTGGTACTGAAAATGTGTATGAATTCTTCATTTTTAGCCGTATTGCAGAGGTAATAAAGGAATATTTTGCATTGTTTCTAACTTTTGTGTGTTTACGCAATAGAATGGCTAATATTTAAAACATTTGCCCTTTAGCTAGTTGAAGATCTATATGAATTATTAATTTTTAGCCGTATTGCAGAGATAATACAGGAACATTTTGCATTTTTTCTAACTTTTGTGTGTTTTCGCAACAGAATGGCTCATATTTAAAACATTTACCCTTAGCTAGTTGAAAATGTGTATGAATTCTTCATTTTTAACAGTATTGAAGAGGTAATAAAGTAATATTATGTATTTTTTCTATCCTTTGTGTGTTTTCGTAACAGAATGGCTCATATTTAAAACACTTACCCTTAGCTAGTTGAAAATTTGTATTAATTCTTCATTTTTACCCTGTTTGCATAGGTTATACAGGAACATTTTGTATTTTTTGAACTTTTGTGTGTTTTCGCAATAGAAAGGCTCATATTTAAAATATTTACCCTTTAGCTAGTTGAAAATGTGTATGAATTCTTCATTTTTAGCCGTATTGCAGAGGTAATAAAGGAACTTTTTGCATTTTTTCTAACTTTTGTGTGTTTTCGCAATAGAATGGCTCATATTTAAAAAATTTACCCTTTAGCTAGTTGAAAATGTGTATGAATTCTTCATTTTTAGCCGTATTGCAGAGGTAATAAAGGAACATTTTGCATTTTTTCTAACTTTTGTGTGTTTTCGCAACAGAATGGCACATATTTAAAACACTTACCCTTAGCTAGTTGAAAATTTGTATGAATTCTTCATTTTTACCCGTATTGCAGAGGTAATAAAGGAATATTTTGTATTTTTTGTAACTTTTGTGTGTTTTCGCAACAGAATGGATCCTATTTAAAACACTTACCCTTAGCTAGTTGAAAATATGTATGAATTCTTCATTTTTAGCCGTATTGCAGAGGTAATAAAGGAGTATTTTGTATTTTTTCTAACTTTTGTGTGTTTTCGCAACAGAATGGCTCATATTTCAAACACTTACCCTTAGCTAGTTGAAAATGTGTATGAATTCTTCATTTTTAGCCGTATTTCAGAGGTTATGAAGGAATATTTTGTATTTTTTCTAACTTTTGTGTGTTTTCGCAACAGAATGGCTCATATTTAAAACACTTACCCTTAGTTAGTTGAAAATGTGTATGAATTCATACTTATTAGAGGTTTTGAAGAGGTAATAATGGATGCTTTTGTATATTTTCTAAATTGTTTGTGTTTTATCTACAGAATGGGTCATATTTAACACACTTACCCTTAGCTAGTCTAAAATGTGTATGAATTCTTCATTTTTATCCGTTTTGCAGAGGTAATAAAGGAACATTTTGTATTTTTTATAACTTTTGTGTGTTTTCTCAACATAAAGGCACATATTTAAAACAATGACCCTGAGCTAGTTGAAAATGTGTATGAATTCTTAAATTTTAGCCGTATTTCATAGGCACGAAGGGAATATTTTGTATTTTTTCTAACTGTTGTGTGTTTTCGCAAGAGAATGGCTCATATTTAAAACACTTACCCTTAGCTAGTTGAAAATGTGCATGAATTCTTCATTTTTAGCCGTATTGCAGAGGTAATAAAGGAACATTCTGCATTTTCTCAAACTTTTGTGTGTTTACGCAATAGAATTGCTCAGATTTTAAACATTTAACCGTTAGCTAGTTGAAATTGTTTATGAATTCTTCATTTTTACACGTATTGAAGAGGTAATAAAGGAATATTTTGTATTTTTTCTAACTTTTGTGTGTTTTCGCAACAGAATGGCTCATATTTAAAACACTTACCCTTAGCTAGTTGAAAATGTGTATGAATTCTTCATTTTTAGCCGTTTTGCAGAGGTAATAAAGGAATATTTTGTATTTTTTCTAACTTTTGTGTGTTTTCGCAACAGAATGGCTCATATTTAAAACACTTACCCTTAGCTAGTTGAAAATGTGTATGAATTCTTCATTTTTAGCCGTTTTGCAGAGGTAATAAAGGAATATTTTGTATTTTTTCTAACTTTTGTGTGTTTTCGCAACAGAATGGCTCATATTTAAAACACTTACCCTTAGCTAGTTGAAAATGTGTATGAATTCTTCATTTTTAGCCGTTTTGCAGAGGTAATAAAGGAATATTTTGTATTTTTTCTAACTTTTGTGTGTTTTCGCAACAGAATGGCTCATATTTAAAACACTTACCCTTAGCTAGTTGAAAATGTGTATGAATTCTTCATTTTTAGCCGTATTTGAGATTTAATAAATGAATATTTTGTATTTTTTCTAACTCCTGTGTGAGTTAGAAACAGATTGGCTCATATTTAAAACACTTACCCTTAGCTAGTAGAAAATGTTTATGAATTCTTCATTTTAGGCCGTATTGCAGAGATAATAAAGGAACATTTTGCATTTTCTCTAACTTTTGTGTGTTTTTGCATTAGAATTGCTCATATTTAAAACATTGACCCTTAGCTAGTTGAAAATATGTATGAATTCTTACTTTTTAACCGTATTTGAAAGTTAATAAAGGAATATTTTGCATTTTTTCTAACTTTTTTGCGTTTTCGCAATGGATTGGCTCATATTTAAAACATGTACCCTTAGATAGTTGAAAATGTGTATGAATTTTTAATTTTTAGCCGTATTGCAGTGGTAATAAAGGAACATTTTGCATTTTTTCTAACTTTTGTGTGTTTTCGCAACAGATGTGCATGTGTAAGTTTTTGTGTGTGTGTGTGTGTGTGTGTGTGTGTGTTAGTTTTTGTGTGTGTGTGTCATTTTTTGAGCGTGTGTGTAAGTTTTTGTGTGTGTATGTAAGTTTTTTTGTGTGCATTTTATTTTTTGTGTGAATTTAAGTTTTTGCATGTGAGTGTAAGTTTTTTTGTGTGTGTGTAAGTTTTTGTGTGTGTAAGCTTTTGCGTGTGGGTGTAAGTTTTTGTGTGTTTTTGTAAGTTTGAGTGTGTTTGTGTGTGTGTGTGTATGTTTTTATTTTTGTTTGTTTTTGTGTGTTTGTGTGTGTATGTGTTTGTGTTTTTGTGTTTGTGTGTTTGTGTGTGTTTGTGTGTGTGTGTGTGTGTGTGTGTGTGTAAGTTTTGGTGTGTGTGCGTAAGTTTTGTGTGTGTGTGTGTAAGTTTTGGCGTGTGTGTGTAAGTTTTCGTGTGTGCGTGTAAGTTTTTGTGTGTGTGTGTAAGTTTTTGTGTGTATGTAAGTTTTAATGTGCATGTAAGTTTTCTAGTGCATGGGTAAGTTTTTGTGTATGTATGTGTGTGTGTGTGTAAGTTTTTGTGTGTGTGTAAGTTTTGGCGTGTGTGTCTGTAAGTTTTAGTGTGTGTGCGTAAGTTTTCGTGTGTGTGTGTGTGTTAGTTTTTGTGATTGTGTGAAATTTTTTGTGCGTTTGTGTATGTTTTTGTTTGTGAGTCTGTTTTAGTGTGTGTGTGTATGTTTTTGTGTGTGTGTGTGTAAGTTTTTGCGTGTGGGTGTAAGTTTTTGTGTGTGTGTGTGTGTGTGTGTTGTGTTGTGTGTGTTTTTGTTTTGGTGTGTGACTTATGGTTCGTGTGGGTTTATTAGTGGGTTAGTGTTTTCGTGTAATCGTGTGTGTGACGATTCTTGTGGGGTTGAATTTTTTGACGTGTGTGTGTATTGGTTCGTGTGTGTGTCTAAAAGTTTTTGTGCTCATGTAAGTTTTCGTGTGCCTGTGTATTTGTTCGTTTGACTGTATGGTGACCGGGGGGGACCTTTGGGGCCCAGGGAGGGCGTTTGGGGATCCGGGGGCCCTTTGAGGGTCTGAGGAGGGCAGTTGGGGGCCTGGGGGATATTTGGGGACCGGTGGAGGGCCTTTGGGACCCCGTTGGTCCTTTGGGAGCTCGATGGACCTTTGGGTGGCCCGGGGATGGCCTTTGGGGGTCTGGGTGGGCCTTTGGGGGCGCCGGTGTCCGTTTGGGAGCTTGGGGGGCCTTGGAGGACCGGGGGAGGGCCTTTGAGGGTCTGAGGAGGGCGTTTGGGGGGCTGGGGCTCTTTGGGAGCTTGGGGACCTTGAGGACTGGGGGAGGGCCTTTGGGGCACAGGGAGAGCCTTTGGGGGTCCGGGGGCCCTGTGAGGACCAGAGGAGGGCCTTTGAGGGTCTGAGGAGGGCGTTTGGGGGGCTGGGGGCTCTTTGGGAGCTCGGATGGGCCTTTGGGGGTCTGGGTGGGCCTTTGGGGGCGCCGGTGGCCCTTTGGGAGCTTGGGGGGCCTTTGAGGACCGGGGGCTTCCTTCGGGGTTGGGGTAGGAGGATTGGAACCCTTTGGGTTGGGTTAGAGGACCTCACAACACTGTTCAAATGAAACTTGTGTATTATAACGACCACAGAGTTTCACCATTAAATTCTCTTCTAAAATCTCTTCAAAAATCATCTTTTAAAATGTCTCTAACTGTTTCGCCGAAATAGTTCCATAACCTGTCTAAAACAGTTTCGCCCAAATAATCCCTAAACGTAATTCAGCGTGTTCCTTTTGTTTTTGGCATCTCTGCGCTAATGCATTTCAAATTAATAAGAAACCTGATTCCCACGCTAAAACAATTCATCGCTAAGATGTTTCTTGGAGAATTGTTTCCATGGCCTTTGGCTATTAATATCCTTTGGAGTTCGACCAAAAGCGTTGTTTCCGAGGCAAAGACAGTAATGACTTGGATCTATTCCTGGAGAATCGTTTCTATGCGAAAATTTTTAGAGTCTGACAGATGATGTCATTGGTTGATTGATCTGTCAAGAAAGGGGAATTAATTTGTTGTTTCTAAGGGGAATTATTGATTCACGATAGGTGAATTGAGGTCGACATCACAGGTGTTCCAAGGTCGATGTTGTTGTTGTTGTAAGTGCACGCTCTCAGCTAATGTCAAGGTCAATGTTGTTGTTGTTGACACATTGGAAATTTAGGTCATTGACCCCATTAACCACGTGTTCTCCCAACATTCACGATCGATTACGCAATCAAGTTCTCGGAAATTCACTTCCCCCTCGAGTCCTAGATCAATAACATTGTTCCCGTTAGAATTCAATGCGCATGTGCAACCTTCGTTCCGGAGTTATTACACATAGAAACATCAAATAAATCGACCTTGGAAAAAGAGGTCATTGACCGATTACGCAATCATTCTCCCTAGGGAGGCTATGCCCATATAAGGAGTTCGTTCAGTAGTCAATAAGGCCTTTCTACTGTTACTTTCTTAATGTCACTCCTAATCCCATTTTCCAACTTGAAGTACTTATCTTTTTCACTCACAACTATACTTTACAGCTTTTTGGATACCTCAACACCATGAAATACTTTTCAAGGACCATTTCAGAGCAAGTTACTTTCTTAATGTCCCTCCTAAACCCATTTTGGAAATTGAAGTACTTATCTTTTTCACCCACAACTATACTTTACAGCTTTTTGGATACCTCAACACCAAGAAATACTTTTCAAAAGGCATTTCAGAGCAAGTTCCTTTCTTAATGTCCCACTTAAACCCATTTTCCAACTTGAAGTACTTATATTTTTCATCCACAACTATACTTTACAGCTTTTTGGATACCTAAACACCAAGAAATACCTTTCAAAGACCATTTCAGAGCAAGTTACTTTCTTAATGTCCCTCCTAAACCCATTTTGCAACTTGAAGTACTTATCTTTTTCACCCACAACTATACTTTACAGCTTTTTGAGTGTTCCAACACCAAGAAATACTTTTCAAAGATCATTTCAGAGCAAGTTACTTTCTTAATGTTCCTCCTAAACCCATCTTCCAACTTGAAGTACTTATCTTTTTCACCCACAACTATACTTTACAGCTTTTTGGATACCTCAACACTAAGAAATACTTTTCAAAGACCTTTTTAGAGAAAGTTACTTTCTTAATGTCCCTCCTAAGCCCATTTTCCAACTTGAAGTACTTATCTTTTTCACCCACAACTATACTTTACAGCTTTTTGGATACCTCAACACCAAGAAATACTTTTCAAAGACAATTTCAGAGCAAGTTACATTCTTAACGTTACTTCCAAATCAATTATTCAAAATTAAGTACTTATGCTTTTCATCAAAACGATTATGTAAATCCTTTTGGATACATAAACACAAATACATGCTATTAAAAGAAAATTTCACAGAAAGTTAATTTCTTAACGTCCATTTTAAACTAATTTTACAACATGAATTGCTTATCTTTTTCACCCACAACTCTACATTACAGCTTTTTGGATACCTCAACACCAAGAAATACTTTTCAAAGACCATTTCAGAGCAAGTTACTTTCTTAATGTCCCTCCTAAACCCATTTTCCAACTTGAAGTACTTATCTTTTTCACCCACAACTATACTTTACAGCTTTTTGAATGCTCCAACACCAAGCAATACTTTTCAAAGGCATTTCAGAATAAGTTCTTTTCTAAATATGCTTCTGAAACCAATTTTACAAATTCTAAATTTTTCCATAGTAGATAGAAAAAGCTATATCATAGCTGTGAATATTTTCTCGAAAGATAAGAAGTTCTATTTCAATTTTAAATTTTCTCAATGAAGTGAAGAAAAGTTCAAGTTCTCTTCTGAATTTTGTCAATGAAAAAGAAATTAGTTTTTATTCAATTCTATTTTTCGAAATAATATAACAATTTTCCACTTTAGTTCATATTTCTCTCAAAGGGATGAAAAATTTAAAATACTGTTCCAAATTTTCTCAACGAAGTGAAGAAAAGTTCAAGTTCTCTTCTGAACCTCACCAAAGAACACACTTCAATTCTAATTTCTTCAGAGAAAACAAAAATCTTCCACTTCAGTTCTTTATTTCACAAAGACATAAAGAAATTTAATGTCCAATTCTAACTTTTCGGTGGAAGATAGAAAAAGTAATCCCCAACCCGAAGGAACCCCCCGGTCCCCAAAGGCCCCAGGCCCCCCGGTCCCCACAATGCCCACCAAAGGACACCGAACCCAAAGGCCCCTAAAGGCCCCCCGACACACCCAAAAGACCAACAAACAAACATTTCTCTTAGAAATAATATTTTTCATCACTGATAACACTTGTCTGTTCAAACTAGCAAGTTTTCTACCAGAGATACCAAATTTTTTCATAGTAGTAACATTTTTTGATTGTGAGAACAACTTTTCTGTCAGAATTAGCAAGTTTTGCTTAACAATAACAAACCCACACATCGAAGTAATAATATTTTACTTTAATACTAACATACTTTTACTGAACACATGCAAATTTCTCTTAGAAATAATATTTTTCGTCAGTGATAACACTTTTTCTGTTCGAACTAGCAAGTTTTCTACCAAAGATACCAAATTTTTTCTTAGAAGTAACATTTTTGATTGTGATAACAACTTTTCTGTCAGAAGTAGCAAGTTTTGCTTAACACAAACAAACCTTCTCATCAAAGTAATGATATTTTACCTTAATACTAACATACTTTTACTGAACAAACAAAAATTTATCATGGAAATAATATTTTTCATCACTGATAACACTTTTCAGTTCTAACTAGCAAGTTTTCTACCAAAGATACCAAATATTTTAATAGAAGTAAAATTTTTTGATTGTGATAACAACTTTTCTGTCAGAAGTAGCAAGTTTTGCTTAAGACTAACAAACATTCTCATCAAAGTAATGATATTTTACCTTAATACTAACATACTTTTACTGAACACACAGAAATTTCTCTTAGAAATAATATTTTTCGTCAGTGATAACACTTTCTGTTCGAACTAGCAAGTTTTCTACCAAAGATACCAAATATTTTCATAGAAGTAACATTTTTTTATTATGAAAACAACTTTTCTGTCAGAAGTAGCAAGTTTTGCTTAACACTAACAAACATTCTCATCAAAGTAATGATATTTTACCCTTAATACTAACATACTTTTACTGAACACACACAAATTTCTCTTAGAAATAATATTTTTCGTCAATGATAACACTTTTTGTGTTCGAACTAGCAAATTTTCTAGCAAAGATACCAAATTTTTTCTTAGAAGTACCATTTTTTTATTATGATAACAACTTTTCTGTCAGAAGTAGCAAGTTTTGCTTAACACTAACAAACCTTCTCATCAATGTAACAACATTTTACCCTAATACTAACATACTTTTACTGAACAAACAAAAATTTCTCTTAGAAATAATATTTTTCATCAATGATAACACTTTTTCTGTTCCAACTAGCAAGTTTTCTAGCAAAGATACCAAATTTTTTCTTAGACGTAACATTTTTGATTGTGATAACAACTTTTCTGTCAGAAGTAGCAAGTTTTGAATAAAACTAACAAACATTCTCATCAAAGTAACGATATTTTACTTTAATACTAACATACTTTTACTGAACACACAAAAATTTTTCTCAGAAATAATATTTTTCGTCAGTGATAACACTTTTTCTGTTCGAACTAGCAAGTTTTCTGGCAAAGATACCAAATTTTTTCTTAGAAGTAACATTTTTTGATTGTGATAACAACTTTTCTGTCAGAAGTAGCAAGTTTTGCTTAACACTAACAAACCTTCTCATCAAAGTAACGATATTTTACCCTTAATACTAAAATACTTTTACTGAACAAACAAAAATTTCTCTTAGAAATAATATTTTTCATCAATGATAACACATTTTCTGTTTTAACTAGCAAGTTTTCTATCAAAGATACCAAATTTTTTCGTAGAAGTAACATTTTTTGATTGTGATAACAACTTTTCTATCAGAAGTAGATAGTTTTGCTTAACACTAACAAACATTCTCATCATAGTAACGATATTTTACTTTAATACTAACATACATTTACTGAACACACACAAATTTCTCTTAGAAATAATATTTTTCATCACTGATAACACTTTTCTGTTCGAACTAGCAAGTTTTCTAGCAAAGATACCAAATTTTTTCTTAGAAGTAACATTTTTTGATTGTGATAACAACTTTTCTGTCAGAAGTAGCAAGTTTTGCTTAACACAAACAAACCTTCTCATCAAAGTAATTATATTTTACCTTAATACTAACATACTTTTACTGAGCAAACAAAAATTTCTCTTAGAAATAATATTTTTCGTCAGTGATAACACTTTTTCTGTTCGAACGAGCAAGTTTTCTACCAAAGATACCAAATATTTTCATAGAAGTAACATTTTTTGATTGTGATAGCGACTATTCGATCAGAAATATCGAGTTTTACTTAACAATAACAAACATTCTTATCAATGTAACAATGTTTTACTTTAATACTAACATACTTTTACTGAACACACACAAATTTCTCTTAGAAATAATATTTTTCGTCAATGATAACACTTTTTGTGTTCGAACTAGCAAATTTTCTAGCAAAGATACCAAATTTTTTCTTAGAAGTACCATTTTTTTATTATGATAACAACTTTTCTGTCAGAAGTAGCAAGTTTTGCTTAACACTAACAAACCTTCTCATCAATGTAACAACATTTTACCCTAATACTAACATACTTTTACTGAACAAACAAAAATTTCTCTTAGAAATAATATTTTTCATCAATCATAACACATTTTCTGTTCGAACTAGCAAGTTTTCTACCAATGATACCAAATATGTTCTTAGAAGTAACATTTTTTGATTGTGATAACAACTTTTCTGTCAGAAGTAGCAAGTTTTGCATTAACACTAACAAACATTCTCATCAAAGTAACGATATTTTACTTTAATACTAACATACTTTTACTGAACACACACAAATTTTTCTAAGAAAAAATATTTTTCGTCAGTGATAACGCTTTTTCTGTTCGAACTAGCAAGTTTGCTAGCAGAGATACCAAATTAGTTCGTACAAGTAACCTTTTTGATTATGTTAACAACTTTTTTGTCAGAAGTATCAAGTTTTGATTAACACTAACAAACCTTGTCATCAAAGTCACATCATTTTACCTTAATATTAACATACTTTTACTGAAGAAACAAAAATTTCTCTTAGAAATAATATTTTTCATCAATGATAACACTTTTTCTGTTTTAACTAGCAAGTTTTCTAGCAAAGATACCAAATTTTTTCATAGAAGTAACATTTTTTTGATTGTGATAACAACTTTTCTGTCAGAGTTAGCAAGTTTTGCTTAACACTAACAAACATTCTCATCAAAGTAACGATATTTTACTTTAATACTAACATACTTTTACTGAACACACACAAATTTTTCTTAGAAATAATATTTTTCGTCAATGATAACACTTTTTCTGTTCGAACTAGCAAGTTTTCTACCAAAGATACCAAATTTAATCTTAGAAGTAACATTTTTTGATGGTGATAACAACTTTTCTGTCAGAAGTAGCAAGTTTTGCTTAACACAAACAAACCTTCTCATCAAAGTAATGATATTTTACCTTAATACAAACATACTTTTACTGAACAAACAAAAATTTCTCTTAGAAATAATATTTTTCATCACTGATAACACTTTTCTGTTCGAACTAGCAAGTTTTCTACCAAAGATACCAAATTTGTTCTTAGAAGTAACATTTTTGATTGTAATAGCAACTTTTCTGTCAGAAGTAGCATGATAAGCTAACCTAGCCCAACTAAAGCATGGTATAAAGTCGACATGGGTGGATTTTCCGGCGAGTATGGTTAGGTTAGGTTAGATCAAGTTAGGTTAGGTTAAGTTAGGTTAGGTTAGCCTACGTACGCGCGCGTACGTAGGCTAACCTAACCTAACTTGACCTAACCTAACCTAACTTGATCTAACCTAACCTAACCTAACCATACTCGCTGGAAAATCCACCCATGTCGACTTTATACCATGCTTTAGTTGGGCTAGGTTAGCTTATCATGCTACTTCTGACAGAAAAGTTGCTATTACAATCAAAAATGTTACTTCTAAGAACAAATTTGGTATCTTTGGTAGAAAACTTGCTAGTTCGAATAGAAAAAGTGTTATCACTGACGAAAAATATTATTTCTAAGAGAAATTTTTGTTTGTTGAGTAAAAATATGTTAGTATTAGGGTAAAATATCATTACTTTGATGAGAAAGATTATTAGTGTTAAGAAAAACTTGCTACTTCTGACAGAAAAGTTGTTATCACAATCAAAAAATGTTACTTCTACGAAAAATTTGGTATCTTTGGTAGAAAACTTGCTAGTTCGAACAGAAAAAGTGTTATCATTGACGAAAAATATTATTTCTAAGAAAAATTTGTGTGTTTTCAGTAAAAGTATGTTAGTATTAAGGTAAAATATCGTTACGTTGATGAGAATGTTTGTTAGTGTTAAGAAAAACTTGCTGCTTCTGACAGAAAAGTTGTTATCACAATCAAAAAAATGTTACTTATACGACAAAATTTGGTATCTTTGCTAGAAAACTTGCTAGTTCGATCAGAAAGTGTTATCAGTGATGAAAAATATTATTTCTAAGAGAAATTTTTGTTTGTTCTGTAAAAGTTTGTTAGTATCAAGGTAAAATATTGTTATTTTGATGAGAATGATTGTTAGTGTTAAGCAAAACTATATAATTCTCACAAAAATTTTTTTATTACAATCAAAAAATATAACTTATAATAAAATAATTTGTTTCTTTTGTAGAAAACATGCTAGTCCGAACAGAAAAAGTGCTATTACTGACGAAAAATGTTATTTCTATGAGACATTTGTGTGTGTTGAGTAAAAGTATGTTAGTATTAAGGTAAAATATCATTACTTTGATGAGATTGTTTGTTAGTGTTAAGCAAAACTTGCTACTTCTGACAGAAAAGTTGTTATCACAATAAAAATATTGTACGTCTAAGAAAAAATTAGCTATCTTTGGTAGAAAACTTTCTAGTTCGAACAGAAAAAGTGTTATCACTGAAGAAAAATATTATTTCTAAGAGAAATTTTTGTGTGTTCAGTAAAAGTATGTTAGTATTAAGGTAAAACATCATTACATTGATGAAAATGTCTGTTAGTGTTAAGTAAAACTCGATACTTCTGATAGAAAATTCGCTATCACTATCAAAAAATGTTACTTCTATGAAAATATTTGGTATATTTGGTAGAAAATTTGCTAGTTCTAACAGAAAAAGTGTTATCACTGACGAAAAATATTATTTCTAAGAGAAATTTTTGTTTGCTCAGTAAAAGTATGTTAGTATTAAGGTAAAATATAATTACTTTGATGAGAAGGTTTGTTTGTGTTAAGCAAAACTTGCTACTTCTGAAAGAAAAGTTGTTATCACAATCAAAAAATGTTACTTCTAAGAAAAAATTTGGTATCTTTGCTAGAAAACTTGATAGTTCGAACAGAAAAAGTGTTATCATTGACGAAAAATATTATTTCTAAGAGAAATTTGTGTTTGTTCAGTAAAAGTATGTTAGTATTAAAGTAAAATATCGTTACTTTGATGAGAATGTTTGTTAGTGTTAAGCAAAACTTGCTACTTCTGACAGAAAAGTTGTTATCAAAATCAAAAAATGTTACTTATATGAAAAAATTTGGTATCTTTGCTAGAAAACTTGCTAGTTAAAACAGAAAAAGTGTTATCATTGATGAAAAATATTATTTCTAAGAGAAATTTTTGTTTGTTCAGTAAAAGTATGTTAGTATTAGGGTAAAATGTTGTTACTTTGATGAGAAGGTTTGTTAGTGTTAAGCAAAACTTGCTACTTCTGACAGAAAAGTTGTTATCACAATCAAAAAATGTTACTTCAAAGAAAAAATTTGGTATCTTTGCTAGAAAACTTGCTAGTTCGAACAGAAAAAGTGTTATCATTGACGAAAAATATTTTTTCTTAGAAAAATTTGTGTGTGTTCAGTAAAAGTATGTTAGTATTAAAGTAAAATATCGTTACTTTGATGAGAATGTTTGTTAGTGTAATGCAAAACTTGCTACTTCTGACAGAAAAGTTGTTATCACAATCAAAAATGTTACTTCTATGAAAAAATTTGGTATCTTTGCTAGAAAACTTGCTAGTTCGAACAGAAAAAGTGTTATCATTGATGAAAAATATTATTTTTAAGAGAAATTTTTGTTTGTTCAGTAAAAGTATGTTAGTATTGGGGTAAAATGTTGTTACGTTGATGAGAAGGTTTGTTAGTGTTAAGCAAAACTTGCTACTTCTGACAGAAAAGTTGTTATCATAATAAAAAAATGGTACTTCTAAGAAAAAATTTGGTATCTTTGCTAGAAAACTTGCTAGTTCTAACACAAAAAGTGTTATCACTGACGAAAAATATTATTTCTAAGAGAAATTTGTGTGTGTTCAGTAAAAGTATGTTAGTATTAAGGGTAAAATATCATTACTTTGATGAGAATGTTTGTTAGTGTTAAGCAAAACTTGCTACTTCTGACAGAAAAGTTGTTTTCATAATAAAAAAATGTTACTTCTATGAAAATATTTGGTATCTTTGGTAGAAAACTTGCTAGTTCGAACAGAAAAAATGTTATCACTGACGAAAAATATTATTTCTAAGAGAAATTTCTGTGTGTTCAGTAAAAGTATGTTAGTATTAAGGTAAAATATCATTACATTGATGAGAATGTTTGTTAGTCTTAAGCAAAACTTGCTACTTCTGACAGAAAAGTTGTTATCACAATCAAAAAATGTTACTTCTATGAAAATATTTGGTATCTTTGGTAGAAAACTTGCTAATTCGAACAGAAAAGTATTATCAGTGATGAAAAATATTATTTCTAAGAGAAATTTTTGTTTGTTCAGTAAAAGTATGTTAGTATTAAGGTAAAATATCATTAATTTGATGAGAAGGTTTGTTAGTGTTAAGCAAAACTTGTTACTTCTGACAGGAAAGTTGTTATCACAATCAAAAATGTTACTTCTAAGAAAAAATTTGGTATCTTTGGTAGAAAACTTGCTAGTTCGAACAGAAAAAGTGTTATCATTGACGAAAAATATTATTTCTAAGAGAAATTTGTGTGTGTTCAGTAAAAGTATGTTAGTATTAAAGTAAAATATCATTACTTTGATGAGTGGGTTTGTTACTGTTAAGCAAAACTTGCTACTTCTGACAGAAAAGTTGTTATCACAATCAAAAAATGTTACTTCTATGAAAATATTTGGTATCTTTGGTAGAAAACTTGCTAGTTCGAACAGAAAAGTGTTATCAGTGATGAAAAATATTATTTCTAGGAGAAATTTTTGTTTGTTGGTCTTTTGGGTGTGTCGGGGGGCCTTTAGGGGCCTTTGGGTTCGGTGTCCTTTGGTGGGCTTTGTGGGGAATGGGGGGCCTGGGGCCTTTGGGGACCGGGGGGTTCCTTCGGGTTGGGGATTACTTTTTCTATCTTCCACCGAAAAGTTAGAATTGGACATTAAATTTCTTTACGTCTTTGTGAAATAAAGAACTGAAGTGGAAGATTTTTGTTTTCTCTGGAGAAATTAGAATTGAAGTGTGTTCTTTGCTAAAGTTCAGAAGAGAACTTGGACTTTTCTTCACTTCGTTGGGAAAATTTGGGACAGTATTTTAAATTTTTCATCCCTTTGAGAAAAATCTGAATTAAAGTGGAAAATTTTTATATTATTTGGAAAAATAGAATTGAATAAAAACTAATTTATTTTTCATTGAGAAAATTCAGAAGAGAACTTGAACTTTTCTTCACTTCATTGAGAAAATTTGAAATTTAAATAGAACTGCTTATCTTTCGAGAAAATATTCACAGCTATGATATAGCCTTTTCTATCTACTATGGAAAAATTTAGAATTTGTAAAATTGGTTTCAGAAGCATATTTAGAAAAGAACTTATTCTGAAATGCCTTTGAAAAGTATTGCTTGGTGTTGGAGCATTCAAAAAGCTGGAAAGTATAGTTGTGGGTGAAAAAGATAAGTACTTCAAGTTGGAAAATGGGTTTAGGTGGGACATTAAGAAAGTAACTTGCTCTGAAATGGTCTTTGAAAAGTATTTCTTGGTGTTGAGGTATACAAAAAGCTGTAATGTATAGTTGTGTGTGAAAAATATAATTAAGTCAAGTTGGAAAATGGGGTTAGGAGAGACATTAAAAAGTAATTTGCTATGAAATGACAGTTGAAAAGTATCTCTTGATTATAATGTATCCGAAAAGCTGTCAAGTATAGTTGTGAATGAAAATGATAATTACTTCATACTGGAAAATGGTTTTAGGATGGACATTCAGAAAGTAACTTGCTCTGACATGGTCTTTGAAAAGTATTTATTGGTGTTGAGGTATCCAAAAAGCTGTAAAGTATAGTTGTGGGTGAAGAAGATAAGTTCTTCAAGTTGGAAAATGGGTTTAGGAGGGACATTAAGAAAGTAACTTGCTCTGAAATGATCTTTGAAAAGTATTTCTTGGTGTTGGAACAATCAAAAAGCTGTAAAGTATAGTTGTGGGTGAAAAAGATAAGTACTTCAAGTTGCAAAATGGGTTTAGGAGGGACATTAAGAAAGTAACTTGCTCTGAAATGGTCTTTGAAAGGTATTTCTTGGTGTTGAGGTATCCAAAAAGCTGTAAAGTATAGTTGTGGATGAAAAAGATAAGTACTTCAAGTTGGAAAATGGGTTTAAGAGGGACATTCAGAAAGTAACTTGCTGTGAAATGCCTTTTGAAAAGTATTTGTTGGTGTTGAAGTATCCAAAAAGCTGTCAAGTATAGTTGTGGGTGAAAAAGATAAGTACTTCAAGTTCAAAAATAGGTTTAGGAGGGACATTAAGAAAGTAGCTTGCTCTGAAATGGTCTTTGAAAATTATTTCTTGGTGTTGAGGTATCCAAAAAGCTGTAAAGTATAGTTGTGAGTGAAAAAGATAAGTACTTCAAGTTGGAAAATGGGATTAGGAGTTACATTAAGAAATTAACTTGCTCTTAAATGGTCTTTGAAAGGTATTTCTTGGTGTTGATGTAACCAAGAAGCTGTAAAGTATAGTTGTGGGTGAAAAAGATAAGTACTTCAAGTTGGAAAATGGGTTTAGGAGGGACATTAAGAATGTAACTTACTCTGAAATGGTCTTTGAAAAGTATTTCTTGGTGTTGAGGTAACCAAAAAGCTGTAAAATACAGTTGTGGGTGAAAAAGATAAGTACTTCAAGTTGCAAAATGGATTTAGGATGAACATTAAGAAAGTTACTTGCTCTGAAATGGTCTTTGAAAATTATTTCTTGGTTTAGAGGTAACCAAAAAGCTGTTTATTATAGTTGTGGGTTAAAAACCTAAGTACTTCAAGTTGCAAAATGGGTTTAAAAAGAGAATTAAGAAAGTAACTTTCTCTGAAATTGTCTTTGAAAGGTATTTCTTGGTGTTGGGACAATCAAAGTGCTGTAAAGTATAGTTTTGGGGGAAAAAGATAATTATTTCAGGTTGGAAAATGGGTTTAGGATTGACATTAAGAAATTAACTTGCTCTGCAATGGTCTTTGAAAAGTATATCTTGGTGTTGAGGTATCCAAAAAGCTGTAAAGTATAGTTGTGGGTGAAAAAGATAAGTAATTAAAGTTGGAAAATGGTTTTAGTAGGAACATTAAGAAAGTAACTTGCTCTGAAATGATCTTTGAAAAGTATTTCTTGGTGATGAGGTATCCAAAAAGCTGTAAAGTATAGTTGTGGGTGAAAAAGATAAGTACTTCAAGTTGCAAAATGGGTTTAGGAGGAACATTAAGAAAGTAACTTGCTCTGAAATAGTCTTTGAAAAGTATTTCTTGGTGTTGAAGTATCCAAAAAGCTGTAAAGTATAGTTGTGGATGAAAAAGATAAGTACTTCAAGTAGGAAAATGGGTTTAAGAGGGACATTAAGAAAGTATCTTGCTCTGAAATAGTCTTTGAAGAGTATTTCTTGGTGTTGAGGTATCCAAAAGGCTGTAAAGTATAGTTGTGGGTGAAAAAGATAAGTACTTAAAGTTGCAAAATGGGTTTAGGAGGGACATTAAGAAAGTAACTTGCTCTGAAATGGTCTTTGAAAAGTATTTCTTGGTGTTGAGGTATCCAAAAACCTGTAAAGTATAGTTGTGAGTGAAAAAGATAAGTACTTCAAGTTCGAAAATGGGTTTAGGAGGGACATTAAGAAAGTAACTTGCTTGTCTTAGTCGATTACGTCATTCTATGCCCATAAATGAATTCCCGTCATGACCTTCTGATAGGGTTCTACCGATTATGTAATCAATTTCTCAGAAATCCATTTTTCCTAGTTGATTACGTCATTCTATGCCCATAAATGGATTCCCGTACTGACCTTTTGATGGGGTTCTACCGAGTATGTAATCAATTTCTCAAAAATCCATTTGGCTTAGTTAATTACGTCATGCTATGCCCATAAATGGATTCCCGTCATGACCTTCTGATAGGGTTTTACCGATTATGTAATCAATTTCTCAGAAATCCTTTTGTCTTAGTTGATTACGTCATTCTATGCCCATAAATGTATTCCCGTCACGAGCTCCTTATAGGGTTCTACCGATTATGTAATGAATTTCTCGGGAATTCTCTCCCTTCGATTACGCAATCAATATATCTCTTCCCCACCTTCCCCTTAGAAACATCAAATTAATTCCCCTTTCGTAAATCAATAATTCCCCTTAGAAACAACAAATTAATTCCCATTTCGTGACATATCAATCAATCTTGACATCACCTGTCAGACATTATTAAACTTCGCCTGGAAACAATTTGATTAATGATTGACAGTACCTGTCAGACATTATTAAACTTTGCCCGGAAACAATTTGATTAATGACTGACAGCACAGGTGTTCCAAATTCCCAATCGATTTAATTAACCACGTGTTATCCCTAATGACTCTATGCACATGGCCAAAACAACAACAACAACAACATCGACCTTGGAAATTTAGGTCATTGACCCCGTTAACCACGTGTTCTCCCTAATGACTCTATGCACATATTTGGTGTTAAAAAAAGTTGTAGGTGGCAGCATGGGTGAGGGGTCGGATCAATAGGGACCATTCTACTGATAGCTAACGTCATTAATGAACATAATCCATGAATAAAACGTCTCTACGTCCCAAACCTCGCTAGAGCAGTGGCAATAAGCACATGTCAGAACCTACTTCACAGCCATGAAAAACGCACTTTGCTCGCTTTTATCTGATGACTGTATGCATACGAAATTTCAGCCACATTCGATTTGTAGATTTTTTTTTCTTTTTTTGGGGGGGGGGGGGAGGGGAGACCATTGTCCACCATATAATTCTAGCCCTGCTAAATTTTCATTCTTATCAATAGAAAGAGAAAAAATGCCGCACAGCGTAGTCGCTCTCACCAGCCAGCCCTCCTGAGAGAGAAAAGTGCAGAATTCAAAACGAAACTTACCACCAACTGCACGAGGAGGCCTTTTTCGTTTTTGTTCTCTCGAGAAGGCAGAGCCAGTAGTTAAAGCCTCTAGTAAAGAATCCATGACTCCAGTTTGGTCATCTTCCGCGTGTATATCTATTAAGGCTTTCTTTTTGGCTTGCCTTTCAGCTTTCTCTCTTTCTGCTTTTTCTTTTGCTTCCCGAGCCCGGTGTATTTTTTCTTCAGTTTCTCTTATTTTTACGTTATCCTTATAACATTGCTGAAAAAAATATTTATAAATTATAAGTAAAAGGTGAATATCTTCATTCTGGTGAATAGCACAGGACACCCCCCCCCCTCAGAAAAAACTGACATTTGCAAAGCTGATGTTTTAGTGAATTGAAAAGCTAGAGAAAATGTTATTGATAACTAAGTGCAACCGAGTATACTAGATTTTAAAAGATCAGGATATATATATATATATATATATATATATATATATATATATATATATATATATATATATATATATATATATATATATATATATATATATATATATATATATATATATATATATATATATATGTATATACATATATATATATATATATATATATATATATATATATATATATAAAACTCAACATCAAGTCACTGCCTATTGCGCTACCACATCATTCTCTATAAGACATTCTATTAGATCTCTAAGAGCAGACTTCAAAATGTCTGGGAGCAACCAAACGTCCCCTCGAAAATACATATTCCTTAAACTCTCCAACCTTTGGCATCTACTCAAAAATGGTCCCCAACCTCCCTGCAAAGAGGGAAAGGCAAACCTACTTCCCGAGCCACGCCCATCATAAAGCTCCCAGTAGCTCTTACGTAGGGATGACCAATTTGCCTGCGCCTGCAGCCAACACTTAAGGACTCTCCACGGTAGGTTCAGTTTCAAGTCTCTCCACGCAATTCTTCAATGTGGCTATAATAACGTATGCTACTAGATTTCTGAAGACTAGTCAGCCAAACGCGAATTTCTTGGTCCCGAAGGCAGGAAAAAAAAAATAACCAAGGATATCTTCAGGTTTACGCAGAGGACCCTGACCCTCATTCAATGCCCACGAGAGACCAGCATGATGGAGCAGGGCTATGATCTGTTCTGACCAACTACTGGGAGCAGGGCTATGATCTGTTCTGACCAACTACTGGGAGCAGGGCTATGATCTGTTCTGACCAACTACTGGGAGCAGGGCTATGATCTGTTCTGACCAACTACTGGGAGCAGGGCTATGATCTGTTCTGACCAACTACTGGGAGCAGGGCTATGATCTGTTCTGACCAACTACTGGGAGCAGGGCTATGATCTGTTCTGACCAACTACTGGGAGCAGGGCTATGATCTGTTCTGACCAACTACTGGGAGCAGGGCTATGATCTGTTCTGACCAACTACTGGGAGCAGGGCTATGATCTGTTCTGACCAACTACTGGGAGCAGGGCTATGATCTGTTCTGACCAACTACTGGGAGCAGGGCTATGATCTGTTCTGACCAACTACTGGGAGCAGGGCTATGATCTGTTCTGACCAACTACTGGGAGCAGGGCTATGATCTGTTCTGACCAACTACTGGGAGCAGGGCTATGATCTGTACTACTCCAACTTGGTGCTCCTGTTGCTCCAGCTCTTGATTGTCCTCCTTGCTCCTGTTGTGATCAAGCTGCATAGAATGATCTCCCGAGAGAAATTATCTCTTGGAACCCATCTCTTGATTCCTTTAAAACGAGTACAACAGACACGGTTCTAGGCGAATACCCCCCCCCCCCCGAAAATACCCTCATGGAAAATACCCCCGTGGAAAATGCCCCCTGGAAAATACCCCCCCCCCCAAAAAAAAAAAAACCCCCGTAGAAAAAAAGGCTTTCCAAATTTAAGAATTTTATTCGAGTTTTATTTTTTGATTTCCGTAGGGGGACGGAATTTCGGTACTTGTGTATTGTGCGCCATTCACTTAGGTTTACGCTGTGTAAAATTCGAGAATACACCAGTTTTTTTTTGTTAATTTCTTCGTTATTTTAGAAATAAATTTGCGCTATATATTTGCATATTAGGGGGGGGGGGGGTAAGCATAAAGGGTCTGCATGCAAAATGTGTTTGGTACAATTATTCTGCATATTAGATAGATAGACAAATAAGTGTATTTTAAATCCAAATATACGGCCATGAATACAGTAAAACAACGTAAATGAACATAGTGAACGGGGGGGGGGGGTTAAACCCCCGAAAAATGCCCTCCCCCACGAAAAATACGCGCTCCCCTCCTTTGAAAAGTAACCCCCGCGGAAAATACCCCCTCCTTGGAAAATACCCTCGTGGAAAATATGGTTTCTAAATTTGAAACTTTTATTTGAGTTTTTCTTTATACTTTTGTTGAAAAGTACTAAGAAACAGGAAAAAGAGGAATTTACACACCAGAAGTGTCTTAGAAACTTAGAAAAAAAAACACAAATCCATTTGTGTTGATGAAACTTCCAAATGAACATCTGCAATTTTTGGCAACTGCTAACGCCAAATTAAAAAAAAATTGAAGAAGAAAAAATACTTAGGCAAACAATCATCAATATTAAGCTCAAACACATGACACCAAAAAGTTTAAGAAGGTTTGGCTATCCTTTGAAAGGATACGTGGCTTTGGGAACCAACACATTCTAAATTGTTTAAGTTTTTACGGACAAAAGCGTTGTCAAATTCTACGAGTTTGTTTGTCTTATCTTCCAAGTGTAAAACTACCACAAATCACCATTAACAAATGAATAAAAAACAAAACTAAATGAAATCACAATAGACAGCTTAGTCAAACTCAAAACGAGCAAAAAGTAAAAGGAGTATGGATAACGACATTCATGTATTCTTCAAATAATAAAATAATTCGCACTTTACTTTAAAAAAAAAAAAAAAAAAAAAAAAAAAACGTGTATTGCCAGTTTGATATACATATTGTGATATCTATTCCTTATCGTATTAATACTTCTTTATTTGTTGAAGTCAAAAAAGTGAAAACATTTAAAATGTATTTTGTTTTCAGTAAAGTGCAAATTACTTTCTGGTCTGGAGGAGGTGTGGGGGTTGTCAGCCTTACTCATGTTAATTGTTGCTATTTTGAGCTTGAATAGGTTATTTATTACAAACTCGTAGGGATAAGAAAAACAAACTCGTAGAATTTGACATCGCTTTTGTCCGTAAAAATTTAAGTAATTTATATTGTTTGGGTTCCCAAGGCCGACTGTCTTTTCAAAGAGTAGCCAAACCTTCTTAGGCTAAACTTCTTGATATCATGGGGTTTACCTTCATTCTAATAATTGCTCGATTACATATTTTTTCTTCTTCATTTTTTTTTTTAATTTGGCACCCGCTCCTCCCCAAAATTGCAGAAGTTCATATGGAAGCTTTTTCAACACAAATGGATTTGTGTTTTTTTTCTAAGTTTCTAAGACACTTCTGGTGTGTAAATTCCTCTTTTTCCCGTTTCTTAGCACTTTTCAACAAAAGTATGAAAAAAACTCAAATAAAAGTTTCAAATTTAGAAACCTTATTTTCAACATAGGGGGAGGGTATTTTCCACGAGGGTATTTTTCGCGGGGGTTACTTTCCGAAGGAGGGGGAGGGGGGTATTTTTCGTGGGGGAGGGAATTTTTCGGGGGGTTGAAAACCGCCCATTCACTCTATTCATTTATGTTATTTTACAGTGTTCATGGCCCTATATTTTGCTTTAAAATATACTTATTTGTCTATCTATCTAATACGCAGAATAATTGTACCAAACACATTTTGCATGCAGACCCGTTATGCTTACCTCCCCCCCCCCTAATATGCAAATCTATACCGCAAATTTATTTCTAAAGTAACGAAGAAACTAACAAAAAAACCGGTGTGTTCATGAATTTTAAAAAGCGTAAAAGTGAGTGAGTGGCGCATAATACACAAGTACCAAAATTCCTTCCCCCTACGGAAATTATAATAATAATGAAAAAAAAACTCAAATAAAATTCTCAAATTTGGAAAGCCTTGTTTTCCACGTTTTTTTTTTTGGGGGGGGGGTATTTTCCGGGGGGTGGTATTTCCCGCGAGGGGGTATTTTCCGGGGGGAGGGGTAAACGCCGGCCACCAACAGACACAACTCTAGGGTAAATGGTTGCTTAGTGACATATCAGAACCTCAATTTTTAGCAGCCTGGTGCCATACATTTTTCCATAAGAAAAATATTGAAATAAATATTGGAATGTTAATGTGAAAAAGTTCATTTTTACATCGAGAAATATTTTTGGAAACAGTGATGAAACGACAAAAATAACAGATGCATAAAAAAAAGTTTCGCCACGAAAACAGTGATTCTATAATTCCGTTTCCTTGAATCACGCAGAGATAATGCAGCAAGTTCTCTCAAGAAATTTGGGTAATCTTTATAAGCTAATGTTTTTTCGCATGACACCGAATTTTGAGAAGACTTATTCAGCCTTGTTTCTCACTTATTCAGCCTTACATTTAATATTCCTTATATCTTTCATTTCCGACATTTCTACCTATAGTTAAACCTATTAGTTATACAAAATAATACTATTCCGTGAAGTATAATAAACTCTCAAGTTAGTCGGAGGAAAACTTCGATAAGCGGATTAAAACTTTTACCTACAACTTTTAATGTGTAGTGAAGGCCCACTTTGTTTGAAAAATATACTTCACTCTTTGTTAGTATATCATGACAACCTAACAAGATCTTCTAATTAACCTAACAAGTTTTGAAAGGCTGTCGGGAATTGGTTTCTCAGGTTCTTCCACTTGAAGTCTTATTTCATGTTCAAAGTTGTGTTTATGAATCAATACTTCCACCTTTTCAAATCAAAAAGCTGTAATTCCCAAAAACCAAAAAAAAAAAAAAATACAATTTTATTTAAAGGTGACGTTTTTAATATCTACTTGAAAAAATTCTGATTTTATTTTGCTTCGAAAAATAGTTTTTCAAATATGATTCTAAGCTAAAACACCCTTAAATTACAAAGGACAGTGAAAATTAAATCTGATATTAGAAACTTGGACAGCTTATACCTTATAACTTAGCTTACAGCTTATACAGCTGTACAGCTTATATATATATATATATATATATATATATATATATATATATATATATATATATATATCTATATATATATATCTTTAAAAAATTACAGCTTATAAGCTTACAGCTTATAGCTTATATATATATAAAAAAACTAAGAAAAATAGAAAAAATTCAATTTACGAAATTTCATTTTTCGAGGTTTACGAAAATTCATTTTTTTGAGGTTTACGAAAATTCATTTTTATCCATACGTAGTTGTGCAGTTTTTGGCAGTAACAGGCACCAAATTAAAAAAAGGGCGGAAAATTAAAAGAAGGCGAAAAATCAGGAAAAATAACTTAAAACATATAGAACCAAACAGCTTAAGAAGATGCAGCTTTCCTCTGAAATTGTAGTTGTCTTTGGGAACCGAAATATTCTTAATGTTCGAATCTTTACGGACGAAAGATTTGTCAAATTTAACTAATTAGTTTTGCATATTTATTTTCTTGGTTCAACGTGGCAACACTGATAAAATGTGATACTGCCCGAAAAAATTCATAATTTTGAAACAGGGAAAAGAAATATCTTATAGAATCGTAGTTTTCAGGAATGAGATACACCACAGATGGGTCCAGGAGGCAGTAAATATTGCTATTTTAATGACCGTAGTACTTCAAAAAAATATTACTGTTAGCCATACATGGTAAGGAAAAATTTTGCCCATACGCTTTAACGTCCACAGCATATCCATGCGTTTTACCTGTGTTTCCTATTTTGAAAAAAAAAAAAAAAAAAAAAAAAAAAAAAAAAAATGATTCAACTGAACGGAACCTGAGAGAATATTCTGAAACACATCGTAATATCTGGATTTCAAATTTCAGAAATTGGCTCAAAACTCAAAATTTTATTTCTGAAAATTTCAATTTTTTTTCAGCCACATATATTGTTTGTATTTGTCGTTTAAATAAAAAAAAGTGTATGATTCCCACTCAGCAAAACATAAGAAATAATCTACACAATGTGCGTATTATTGACTTAAAGTTGCCAGAATTTTTGTCTAGTTTATATTGTTGAAATCTCTCTTTGTTTTGAAAATACTTAAAATTTTAAGTTTCAAATATTTTTTATGGATTCAAAATTTCAAAGATTCTGAAATCTTAATATGACTGTCTGTCATATTTGGAAAAACAAAAGACGCGTCAAAGAAATTATACAAAAAAAGAACGTGTTAAAAAATACTTAAAATTTAGCTATGATCCAAAATATTTCAAGTTAAAACTTTTCCGAGGAGAGGGCTAAGTATACAGAAATGTGAATCGCGATAATAAAAAATTAAAAGCAAGTATTTACAACAACTTGGGGCTTTATAGTGACCCCCTCTACTGCCCCTAAAATGCAACAGCAATGACTTAGAACTTAAGCAAGTTTTTCCTGAGGCAATAGAAATTAAACTCAAGGCATATAATAATGTTTCTTCAAATAGGGATTTAGTGGGGTACTCATTTAATGCTTTATACACAAATTTAATAAAAAACGGTTTCAAAAAGCATAAAACGAAACCAATAAACCAATATACAAGTAAGCCTGTTACAAAAGAACCTCATAGGTTAGCTGCTAAAAAGGCAAGAATTGATTTAAAAACATGTTCTTCCTTTTAATTTTAGTTGAATAATTACCTCGTTTCGAGTTGTTTTATTCATCAGTCCCGGTTGAACTTCGTCGAAGTAACGATTCTGGGACTGTTTTAACTGACAATCAAACAGTTCGCGGTAACGAGCTGTGAGTAAGGAGCAACTTGGCCCAATAGTAACAAAAACTGTAAACAACGGAATTCCAATAACAAGAGATACATAAAAAGAATTAGCTTTTTATGCTGATTCTAAATAAGATCCATAAAGTTTAGTGTTTCCCATCAAAAGCCACGAGCCTGAGAAAAGTTGCCTGATTTTCAAAAAAAAAGGGAGAAAGACCCCCAAAAAGTCAAGGAATCTTATTGAAAATCACACCATAAGATTCAACGTACCAGAGAAGCCCCTAAACTATACAAAATACGTCCTAAAAATGGAAACAATAATTACCAAAAACGAGATCATTAAAGGTCTTAAGATCCGTGAAGAATTCATCAAGAGTATGTTTCTGAACATCAAACAAATATCAAACAAAAATGAACCTCAATATAAGCTCACAACCATTTTGCTAAATTTAAAACCTTTAGCTCTTATCTTTGACTTAGATAGCTTTGCATAAATTATTCCAAGCAGAACACATGTTAAAAGTGAACTTATGTGGAGTTGGGGGGCTGCATCACCCAAAACATACCTCAAAAGTCAAGGAATCTTATTAAAAATCGCACCGTCAGATTCAGCGTATCGGAGAACCCCATAAACTATAAAAAATGCATCCTAAAAAAATGCAACAGGGAGTTAAAACAAAATGAAAACAATAATTACCAAAAAGAGATCTTTAAAGGTCTTCAGATCCGTGAAGAATTCATCAAGAGTATATTTCTGAACATCAAACGCAAAATATTCGGCCAGGGTTTTATACGAACTCTCCATCTTCTTGCACATACTTAATAGCAAGTCGCAGGATTCCCTTGCATCTTTGGCGAACGGCTATTTATATAATAAGTCAAGGAAATCAGAACAGTCGAGCTAAACGGAACTTATATTCCGTTACATTAGTCTGGTTATAAACACTTTCTCTATAATTTAAATCACAAGAAATTGCTCCCATCACTCTTATGGTACTGAATAGAAATACATTTTGTCTTAGAAACATTTACGATACCATTAATTAATTGCTAATATACAACTAGTATTGGTGCCTGGTAATTACCGGCTGGATGAAAGCTAAGTCAATACAACACTTTGGAATTCTCAAGAGTTAGAATTTCTTCATATCATGAAAAACGACTATGCCCGAAAACCACAAAAAAAAGCAAAAAATTCTAGGCAAACGTGGTTGTGACTCTCAAAAAGGTTTGAAGCCAGTGACTTATGATACATTATTATACTTAAGCTAAGCGGGTGGATATTTTACGACTTTCTCTTTTTTTTCGTATTTTCTATGAATGTTCAAATTTTTCAGCTTTTTTTGAACTCATGCTCCTCCCACAAAACGAGATTCTGTACACGCACCTGATTAAAGCTATACCAGGTTTGTTAAAAATGGATTAACCAGAACATATTTATCGACTCTATCTTTCAAGAGTACAACCAGGGTTGCCACTCGGTGAAAAAAAAATCACTAGATTTTAGTAATTTTATGGTTGATTTAGTGATTTCTTAAGTAATGTAGTGATTTATGCGCTGATTTAGTGAATGTTTTGTTTAAGCAATATAGAAAGTCACTAAAAATAGTGATATAACACTAGGGGTGGCAACTATGAGTACAAAAAATCTCATATGCCAGTATTGTTGTCATGCTTAGAGTAGCGTTTGACTTCCTTTTTAGGGAAGCGTTATGGAGAATTATGGGTGGAGATATCGCCACAAAAACTCCAAAATACCTATTAAGATGTCAAGACTTAACATCTGTCGGTCAGGTAACTATGCCCCTAAGTTTCCAGTGAAGTTTAAGGTAGCAGGGATATCCCCTTTCCCCTATATTATTAAACTACGCGATAGATTGAATATCGAATAATGGACTGAGAAAAACTAGCAGAATCATTTTCGGTAAAAGTTTCCACCAAAGCCTGACAGACATGGATTACGCAGACGATGTTGCTCTTCAGGAAACGGCTGGTGATGATTGGTGATAAAAATGATTGGTGATGCCCAGGAGGCACCAAAACGCGCTGGAATCACTATCAGTAGCTCTAAAAGAAGCATTGTGGCTCTCAACCAGCCTTCTTTTCTGCAGATTAATCTCGACAGTGAGCCAGGAGAAAACGCTGAGTAATTCCGGTCCTATTGTCCCATTTGGTGGTGAAGCTTAGAGGAAATGTTCCTGTCCGTATTGCAAAAGCTTGGCTAGTTTTTACAAGTTTTAAAAAAGTGCTATGAACCATACGTGAAATTTCAATCAAACAGTTCGTGGTAACAAACTATAAGTAACGAACCGGCTCAATAGTAACTGAAACTCTAAAAAACGGAATATTTATACCAATAGATATATCAAAAGAACAAAATTTTTATGCTGATTTCAAATATATAAGTTTCTTCAAGTTTAATCGTACCCATCAGTAGTTATGAGCCTGAGAATATTTGCCTTATTTTCTAAAAAAGGAGGAAACACTACCTAAAAGGCACAGAATCTTAATAAAAATCATACCATCAGATTCAGCGTATCAGAAACCCTTACTGTGGAGGTTTCAAGCTCCTATCTTTAAAAATGTGGAACTTTGAATTTTTTGCCAGAAGAAAGATCACGGATGCGTGTTTATTTGTTGTTTTTTCCCAAGGGGTGATCGCATCGATCCAGTGGTCCTAGAATATCGCGAGAGGGCTCATTCGAACGGAAATTAGAAGCTGCAGTGCCCTTTTTAAGTGACCAAAAAACTGGAGGGCAACTGGGCCCCCTCCCACGCTCATTGTTTCCCAAAGTCACCGATAAAAATTTTGATATATCCATTTTGTTCAGCGTAGTCGAAAAATCTTATAACTATGTCTTTGAGGATTACTTAATCCCCCACAGTCCCCGGGGAAAGGGCTGCCAGTTGTGACCTTAGCCCATTGTTTACATATAGTATTGGTTATTGGGAAATATACATACGTTTTCAGGGGGATTTTTTTCTGGCGGTGGAGGGGGGTATGGGGAGAAGGTTACGTGGGATGATATTTCCATGGAGGAATTTTTCATGGAGGAAAGGAATTTTCCCTAGCATTATTTCGATCAGCAATTAAATAAAAAAAGCAAGTTTTTTCAACTGAAAGTAAGGAGCAACACTAAAACTTAAAACGAACAGAAAATATTACGCATATAAAGGAAGTCGCCACTCCTCAATAGCTTGCTCTTACTCCAAAGTTTTTTTTTAACTTTTAAATAAAGTAATTATTCTAATTAAACAGCCTTTGTGATTCAGGAGGCATTCTTAAATAACTGGAACAAAAATCCAACTTGGGTTATTGTAAGGTTATTATTAGTCAAAAAAGTAAAATTAACATACAAATTTCGTTTGAATTATTCATGTACGATGAGCAATCTTCAAAACCTGCATTAATTCAAAAACGTTCAGAAATTAAATAAAAAAAACAATTTTTTTTTACTGAAAGTAAGGAGCAACAATAAAACTTAAAACGAACAGAAATAATTCCGTATATGAAAGGGGCCGTC
This sequence comes from Artemia sp. Qi Xiang Cuo, assembly GCF_049724085.1. Taxonomy (NCBI): domain Eukaryota; kingdom Metazoa; phylum Arthropoda; class Branchiopoda; order Anostraca; family Artemiidae; genus Artemia; species Artemia sp. Qi Xiang Cuo. Next base: position 53,394,841 of record NC_142806.1, on the reverse strand, counting down.
CCTTCCTCAACGCCCCGCCCTTTACGCTAAAGTTTTTTATTGTTTAAAAAGTAGAACTGTAAGAAGGAGTCTGAAAAAAACTTAAAGCAGAAGCGAGGCTTAATTAAAAATTGAACACCCATATCAATGCCGTATCCAGGGGGGGGGGGTTACCCGGTTTGAACCCCCCCCCCGAAATTTTTGACCGAGTCGAAAATTAGTAAAACCTAGGTAAAAATCAGTATAATTAGTCGAAAACTGAGTCAAAAATTAGTACCCCCCCCCCCGAAAAAGTCAAAAATTAGTACCCCCCCCCCCCCCCGAAAAAAATCCTGGATCCGCCCTTGACTCATATGGCTTCATCTTAAAATTACGATCATTAGCAGTGAAGTAGATAATCAAGCCGAGATATGGTCTAAACGTTTTAAGGTGTTTGTTTTCTCTGAAACACCTAATTTTACGACCCCCCTCCCGCTGTGGTTTGTACCGAAAAGTGCAAATGATCCTTGAATAATAAGAAAAACTGCTTTCCATAATATGCTTTGTGATTAGAGACGCCATTTCTGTTTCAAGTCACGGGGAGGGGTTCTAATATCGTAGAATTTTCTTTGGAAAACCAAGACTGCTTAACAGTTTATTCTTAAACAATTTTCCAAAAAAATTAATTTGAAAGCATATTTTATTGACATTTTGTCTGAGAGATAAAAAGGCACCACCCCATTTCTGCTCCCCCTCACAACATCTCTTTCTGATATTACAAAAAGTACATCACAATTTCAATGAGCTTTAATTTTTGTTTTTAGAAGTCTATTCTTTACATTCTGGATATTCTTATCGCTATTGATGCAAAAACGCACGCATTTTTTTAAATATAATTGAATTAGTTACTTCCAGATCTATCCATTCACCGGGCCAAAATTACGGTATTATTTATGCTTTTCCTTAGATAATGGTAAAAATTTGATTAAAAAAATCGGAAAATACTCCCATTTCCGCAGAATTCAAAAACAACGTATTTTTCAATCTATAAAACAGTTACAAAGCAAATTTCAAAAACGAAATTAACAAAATTGTCGTCCTACGCTGAAACAAAAAAAAAACAACCCTAGGACCAAAGAGCAAGGGGAACTGACAAAAGTAGACTGGCGCTAGTATCGACAGAAAAGACTAACAACGACATCTAGAATGTGGCGAAATTAGACATTTTTTCAAGTTATGTAATCATTTTCTGTCAGATACTGAGATCATATACTTATTCCTGCCTTAATTTTACCGATTCCACTAATCAAAATAATCTTTCTCATTATTACACTGAAAAAATACCATTGCCAAACGCTAGATCCCACTGAAAGTTTTTTTTTGTTGACACTTGAGAAATAGCCTATCAAAAACTTGGATAGGAAACATAAACCTTAATATAAAATGCTAATGAGAAACAACTCCTTTATTTCCATCCCAAGCAAATTGAACAAACAAAACCAACTATCCAAGCAAAGCCTATATAATTCTCAGAAATTCCAGGCTACATCTTTCAATTCTTTATTACTCGCTTTTCCCAAATAGGAATACATATGGATTACGAATGAATCTTCGTATTGGCCCATACAAAATGGAAAAGATGGCAAAACTATATTTATGAAGAAACATTCTACTGTCAAAGATTTTACGAAGCAATTTGGAAAAAACTCAACAATTCTTTAAACAATCCAACTTTCTTTTCTAGGTCCAGGAAGGGACCGTTCTCATGATGATATGAATATATACGATGTTTCATTTCTGTTAGACAACAAAAGAGGAAAATGCGGAAAAAGCGGGAGAAATTTGGTTAATTAAAAGCAAGCTTTGTTCGATGGACGCGACTTACGCAAAAGGAAAGCAGATGAAAGTGCAAAAGGGAAAAGTAAATGGCTCAATGTGAATTGAGCCTTTCATAATTACGATTATAATCAATCAAATATATTATTTTTTAAGTTTTAAGCACAGTTTACAACAGTGCATATTCATCAGTAAATTACCGAAGGAAGAAAGTACCAATACGAAGATGAAAATCATTTCTGTAATTGAACTAAAAAAAGGAAAAATTTTAGAAGACATCCAACTAACGACACTCATATTTATCGGAAAACACTCTCCATGATTGAATCATACCCAAACAAAGCATTTTTTCAATGATGATAGGTATATTATAATCAAGGCCAGGGGGACGTCTCTACTTTTTGCCATTTTTTTCCAATCGTTTCTTTAGGGAGTTAACCAATTTGGCATCTGAACTACACAGTTATCAAATGGAGACAATCAAAGATCAAAGTTGTTCCTAAAGATGGCGATACCCGGGGAAAAATTAATTGCAGCGTCCCCTCCCGACTCAAATACAAGCAAAAAAGGCCGATTCAACATAAAAAATTTGATCAAAGTGGGCAGTCCCCCAGCCACAGCCCCCAGCTGATCCGGTTGCCTCCTCCCCCTAAACGGCTCTGTTAAAGATAACAGATGAAACTTATTTTGATTATCTCAATGTTCAAGTCTAGAAATTAAAAAAGGTTGTGAAGAAATGGGGACTATGACCCGACTACTTGTTTTACATCAAGTAACTGGCGGACTCTCGGACTTGGTCGGTTGACCGGCTTTACCCACCTGGCATGAACAGGTTTGTCTGTTTTGCCACGTTCAACCGTGAAAACAAATTAGCGAAAACTGCATTGCAACCTATGAAGGTTTTTACCATTAAAAATTGAATTCCCGATTTTTCCTAATTTTTAAGATATATATATATATATATATATATATATATATATATATATATATATATATATATATATATATATATATATATATATATATATATAAGGTTGAGTTTTTCACTTAACCAACTCAAAAGTCAGATATTATTTTATCAAAGAATTACTACAAGACACAGTATGAATTATAATGAATTAAATTGGGTATAAATAACAACAGGGTTTGATTTGACATTGGCACCTTCCAAACTTAGTAAGTTTCTGGGAGCTTATAATATTTATAAATAAAAATTTGCACATTACCGACAATCGTTGATGCATCACAAAAGACCATTCTATCGCAGAAAAACAAAGAGTTTACTTGTAAAAAGTCTTGATTCAAAACTTTCCGTTCTTTTTACTGGCTTAAAATTTTACACAGGTGAACCAATTAAGTAGAATTTAACTCTTGGTATTTTTACTGAGTTGAATTTCCAAGTACGAAACAGTTAGGTCTCGAAAAGGCTTCCCTTTCTGTTATAAGCTCAAAGAATAATATGATGGGTTTACTATAATCCCCCACAAACAATAAACTAAAGTAATAGTTTTTTACACGGAATTATAGGAAAGTAAAGTCTCTCTTTCTTGTTGACACAAACCCCTAAATTAAGAAGCCAAGCATTACGTGATTAGGGTAGGAAGCGTAGACCTTTACCCATTGAGCTTTATCTGAACAATTTTTTAACACGGGAACCAGGGGCGAATCTCCAGCATTTTTACTGGGGAGGGGGCAAGAAGGGTTCATATCCGATTAGTCAAGGGGCATGAGCTGTATAGTATTTTTTCCAAATTATGGGGGGACTGGGCCCCCCCCCCCCCAACGACACCCCTGACAGGAAAGGATCAAAAGTTGAGCAAGCCTCAATAGATACAGTGAGCTTTAACAAAGACTTTTAAACTGAAAGAAAGGAAATACAAGACCGCCTGAAGAATTTATCTCGCCTCAGGAACGTTTAAATTTCTGAACAGATCGAGTTTATTCCTGTTTGGGAAAGACAATTATCTGAAATTGATAACTTTTGAAAAGGTTCTCGTTAACTTCCAAGAAAAAAGCAAACCCCAAGGGAAGATAAGAAAAAGAATAAGTGGTCCCGCGAGAGAAAACTCAAAGACATGATTTTCCCTGTTTTTGACAGCAAAGAACTAGTGAAATAGCTTTTTAGCTTATGAAATCAGAGCATTGCGTTTTCATGACACGTAGGAAATAGCTAAATCCGTAAGAAATAAATAGCTAGAAATAGTAAATCTTTCAATCTTGTTTTGTTTATGTAAAAAGTCTCCGACCTAGGTGAGCATTGAACTGAGTGGATTAAGTTAGAAATATATACATGTTCACGATATTATTAATTTATTAGGAAAAATCTATCACTAATGGTACTCGAAGCCACGATCTTCACATTTAGAAAATATAACGTTCAATTACCATATACAGAATTCGTTTAGCCGCTGAAACCGCTGTATTAATATTCTTCTATATCATTTATAATATTTGGTTTAATCATTTAAAATGATTTTCCGCTCTATCCATTTGGCAAATTACGTTTTTCGAATTAGGTGTACGTGCTTTTTAGACAGAAAATTGTTTGAAAATCGATGAAAAAAAAAGTCAATTTTCCTATTTTTTAAGCAAGTCTAGATCATTCCCCAAGAAACAGTAAGTAATATCATAATTCTGGCTTGGTAAATGAATAGATTTGAGACTAATAAATCAAAACGATATAAGTATTTCAGCCTCGTGATGCAAGTTAAAACTACAGGCGTGATGTAAAATCGCTTGTTTCAGAGGGGAACATATATCTTAAATTGCCAGGAGTTTGCCTATTTCGCCCCATAGCATAGGGATATCGAGAAGCAGAGAGATTCTGGCTTATACGGAATCACCTAATGAGGTTCTTTTAACAGTTGTCATCAAAGGTGATAGAAACCTTTGTAGAAGACTAAAAGTGGTATCTTGTACGGCATACCCAACATTATGGACGGAGGAGAGAGCCCTGCATTACTGCCATTAGAATGTATAAAAGTGAAGAGGTTGTCGAACCTCCACGAAACTTCATCTAAAGTGTTAAAGTGCGGGTAAGTAGTCAGTTCTCACAAACTAAATTGTTCAACATGGCGCAGGGAGCAGGATACCCTGAGTAAACTCAGGAGGAAGTGATCAGGAGGAAGTGATCTTATCTCTAGAAGCAAACACAACATTATCTACTAAGGAATGTCCTTAAAATCTAGCTCATCGGAAGTGATGGAAATGCATTTTGTAAGACCCCCCCCCCCTCTATGGGGAAGAGGGGTCTCTATATTATTGAGATTCGAATATTTAATAGAATAGGTTATCAGATCCCAACCAAACCTGAAAGTGCGGGTAGGTATTCAGTTCTTGCAAATTAAATAATTCAAGATGGCACCGGGAGCAGGGTACCTGTAAAGCGCAGTAGGAAGCAATTTCATCTCCAGAAGCAAACGTGATATAACCTATTAAGAAATGTCATTAAAATCGTCCTCATAACAGGGGATGAAAGGCCTAATAGAAGACTTGAAGTTGATTTTTGCTGTACATACTCAACATTAATCCCGTAATAGCACAAGGGACTGATGCTGTGTTTGGCAATCGGGGGTCCAGGGATTCAATTTACGCTGCCGCAATGTTGGGTGTCAGGCTGAAACATCATAAAAGACCGAGCAATTGAATCATCGATTCGACATCCTATGCGCCAGCAGTGGCTCAGGAGGATCTTTATCCTTTTACTCCATATTATATAGGGAAGAAGGGCCCATAAACTACTACCAACCGAACATCTAAGAGAAAAGTTTATCAGATCCCAACAAAACTTGGTTTAAAGTACGGGTAAGTATTCAGTTCTCACAAACTAAGTCGTAGCGACCAGGATGCCCTGTAAACCTAGGAAGAAGCGATATCCTCTGCGGAAGCAAACATGGTATCATCCACTAAGAAATGCCCTTATCATTCTCAGCGAAAGTGATAGAAGCCCTCAAAGAAAACTGGAAGTGGTATATTGCAGGATATACCCAGAATTATGTAGGTACCACCAGTGACCAGTTAAAGGCTATGAGAAATTTAGCCTTTTTTCCTTTTAATTGAATTTAAGTAACTAGCAAATCTAATATCAGCTATCGTTATTATTAAAGCAGTAAAACGATAAGGCATTGTAGTATTCTCTTGTTTCTGCAAAAAAGGGAACTTATTATGTTATGGCATATTGTTTGACAAGCGCTATGGAACTACCAAATCACATAGCAAGTGTTCAACTAAATAAAAACTGGCAATTTTAAAGGAACTACGCGGAAAATTGTAAAAAAAGAACAGAACAGAAAATGCCCACTATCAACTCAAAAAATTGAAAAAGGAATTTCCGTAACTAGAAATAGAGTACCAAATCCCTCCCGAACGTCAGTATCATCATGATTGGCACACACATCAAGAGAATTCGTCCAATTACCCTGCACTCTGAGTACAGGACAGCGTAAAAATAAAAGCAGCAATGAAGTTCAAATTTAATGCATTGAAATGAAATTTTAACTTACGCTTAAATACACAGCTAAATTCTTAAATTCACACATAAGCGACCCCACCCCTTAGAAATCTCAAAATCTTTGCTATTTGCGTAACGCTTTCTCTTAATTTCAGCATTATTTGTGAATTTTTCTCGACCATTTCGAAATTAGGTCCTCTCCACTAAACAAAAAAAAATTCCCCAAACATGTCTACATGTTTTAATTAGCCCTGCAATTTCTCTTACTGTCGACAGTACTTTTTTTTTAAACTTCACGTAATGGATAGAATCAAACCGGTTATTATTCCCTTTTCGTACTCCTGAAAAAAAAAATCAATCCTGTTTCTTTCTTCTTTTGTTTTATCTAAGACTCCTTGCTTATTTGTAATCTAATTTGTCCATATTTCTCTATTATTCCTTCACTTAACTACTTATCTATCTTACGTCTTACTCGACGTTCCATAGCTTTCCACTTTTAAAATTCCTCACATACATAATTTTTTCTCTCCTAGTACATTTTATCTACCTTTTTCCTAAAATCTTTTTTTATTCATTCATACGATTCTCCATTATTTTATATTCTCCGTTAATTTACCATACAACAATTTCAAAATTCTCATTCCAGCTACCCACGGCGGCAAGGGGCTGCTCCCATTCATTAGGCCTATAACATATAAAATTAAAATACAAATATACAATGCATATACGTTTTTGTAATTTAAAACAATTCACTGTCAGCAATATTTGTGTATTTTTTTAGAACTTGGGGTCATGACCCCCGCCCCCAAAAGTCCTTTGGACCTCAATTCTTCAGAACAAAAAACTGAACAAACTGCGATTTCAAATTGACTAAATTCAGCAATGGACATTTGATGAAGCGACGATAGAGAGAAGAATAGAAAATGTGTAATTTAGGAGCGATTTAGACAACAACAGAACTGATGCAAAAATCCATAAAAATGAAAAAAAAAATGACTCAGTAAAAAACCAAATAAACGAATTTGAACTGAACTCTACAAGAGAAGGTAAGAAATGAAAGTATGCAAAGAGAATAGTAAAATGGCAGGTTATTAATTTTTTACACCTTTTCTCGGCAATATGTGACAGAAGGTAGCCTCTGCCAAGGAGAGACCAAGGTGCCAAAACCAAAGTCTACAAAGATCTATGAGTGGCAGGGGGGGGGGGGGGGCAAAATAGGCTATAAAATACAGAAAATACAAAATAAAAAAGTTATAGGCCAGTCACTCTTATTTTTCTTGCATAACGTTTCATATATAGCACACTGAGTAACACGGCCACATTGTTTATTTCTACAGCCCCGACCCAAACAACTGTGAAAAAATGTTATACCTCAGCACCGCCGATACAAACCGACTTGAATCTTTCATGGATTTTTTCTTTCGGCCAGATGTTTCGAATTTGCATAACAGGGGAAAACTGAGAGAGGAAACACAGAGGAAGGGGTTTTGAAGTTTATTATTTTTTGTCTTCAATTAAGCTGGAATATTGATCGAAGGTAGCATATATACACCAAACAAACGAAAAAGAATTATCCGGTTGGGAGGGAGTCGAAAATAGTACAAAAAATCCCGAAAATTTAAACTAGAACTAACACGGCTTAATACTTCATCAAACATTTCGTGGTAACGAACTGTACAGTAAGAGCGACCCGGCTCAACAGTAACCGAAACTCTAAAAAACAGAATTTTAAAACCAATAGAAGTAGTAATGGTGTATACAGTTTCACGAATGATTGCGTAATATGACTTACCACGGGCCAGGCATCTATATATTTGAACCCTACGCCTGAGGCATAGATATGTATGTAAGTCTCGAATGAATTGGGGTTACCAGGATCATTTGCAAAGAGGTACCGTTTCTATAGAAGCTATAGTAATTTGAAAAATCATATGGAATTTGCTTGATGCTATATACGTTGCGTACGCGCCCATACCAAACAGGTTGGTCATAATCTGTTCTGCTTCAAGTTTTTTCTGGCACAATTAACTGAATTTCTATTTCATGATAAACAAGTTTTTTTTGTAGGTTACATCCGTGTTGGAAAAACCGGTGTATCTTTTTAGTTTTCTTTACATTACATATTAGTAAGAGAATTGAATTCACAGAGAATAGTTTTTATTTGCAAGGATATTAGTAGAGGAAAAAAATGATGGGTGCATTTACATTATTGGAGATTAATGATGGAGCTAACAACAGTGACGTAATTACTTCTTTAGTTTACGAGATTTGCGAATTTTTTTTTTGCGAGAAGATATTTGCGAAAAGATATTTGCGTAGACGCTTACAAGGGACATTGCTAGAAAGTATTCAATAGCTTAATTGAAAAGTAACGATAGAATGACATTGTGACTTGACCTAGCTTTACCTCGCCGATGTGGTCTTTATAATACGTAAGTAACGTTTGAAAAATATTGTAAATTTAAAAATAAAGGGCTGAAAAGTGTTCTGCTGGGGGGGGGGTGCATAGAGGGGAGAGGTGCACGAGGGTTCAGTTAAAGAGGATACAGTTGCACGGAGGGATTTCGGTTATACACGGGTTCAGTTACACGGGGGGTTCAGTTGCACGGGGGGTATCCCTTTTTTTTTTCGTAAATCGGGCTCCCTGTTTTCAGAAACGCTTCACTATAAATAAGGCTATTGTATCTTTCTGAACTTTCTGTGCGAGGCAAGGATAACTATTTAGTTTAAATAATTCTAGGAGGAATCGAGTTTTGTGGCTGGTGTGGAAAAATGGTACTTGTTAAATATTCGGGTAAACAGTCGACTATAAATAAGGCTATTGCGTCTTTCTGAACTTTCTGTTGGAGGCGGGGGTAAGTATTTAGTTTAAATAGTTCTAGGAGGACTTGAGTTTTGTGGATGGTGTTGAAATATGGTAAGTGTTGAATATTTGGGTAAACATACGGATAAGAAACGCTTCACTATAAATAAGGCTATTGTGTCTTTCTGAACTATCTGTGCGAGGCAGGGATAACTATTTAGTTTAAATAATTCTAGGAGGAATTGAGTTTTGTGGCTGGTGTGGAAAAATGGTACTTGTTAAATATTCGGGTAAACATTCGACTATAAATATGGCTATTGCGTCTTTCTGATCTTTCTGTTGGAGGTGGGGGTAAGTATTTAGTTTAAATAATTCTAGGAGGAATTGAGTTTTGTGGATGGTGTTGAAAAATGATACGTGTTGAATATTTGGGTAAACATACGTCTAAGAAAAGCTTCACTATAAATAAGTCTATTGTCTCTTTCTGAACTTTCTGTGCGAGGCAGGGATAACTATTTAGTTTAAATAATTCTAGGAGGAATTGAGTTTTGTGGCTGGTGTGGAAAAATGGTACTTGTTAAATATTCGGGTAAACATTCGACTATAAATATGGCTATTGCGTCTTTCTGATCTTTCTGTTGGAGGCGGGGGTAAGTATTTAGTTTAAATAATTCTAGGAGGACTTGAGTTTTGTGGATGGTGTTGAAAAATGATACTTGTTGAATATTTGGGTAAACATACGGCTAAGAAACGCTTCACTATAAATAAGGCTATTGTGTCTTTCTGAACTTTCTGTGCGAGGCAGGGATAACTATTTAGTTTAAATAATTCTAGGAGGACTTGAGTTTTGTGGCTGGTGTGGAAAAATGGTACTTGTTAAATATTCGGGTAAACATTCGACTATAAATAAGGCTAGTGAGTCTTTCTGAACTTTCTGTTGGAGGCGGGGGTAAGTATTTAGTTTAAATAGTTCTAGGAGGAATTGAGTTTTGTGGATGGTGTTGAAAAATGTTAAGTGTTGAATATTTTGGTAAACATACGGTTAAGAAACTCTTCACTATAAATAAGGCTATTGTGTCTTTCTGAACTTTCTGTGCGAGGCTGGGATAACTATTTAGTTTAAATATTTCTAGGAGGAATTGAGTTTTGTGGCTGGTGTGGAAAAATGGTACTTGTTAAATATTCGGGTAAACATTCGACTATAAATAAGGCTATTGCGTCTTTCTGAACTTTCTCTTGGAGGCGGGGTTAAGTATTTAGTTTAAATAGTTCTAGGAGGAATTGAGTTTTGTGGATGGTGTTGAAAAATGGTAAGTGTTGAATATTTGGGTAAACATACGGATAAGAAACGCTTCACTATAAATAAGTCTCTTGTGTCTTTCTGAACTTTCTGTGCGAGGCAGGGATAACTATTGAGTTTAAATAATTCTAGGAGGAATTGAGTTTTGGGGCTGGTGTGGAAAAATGGTACTTGTTAACGAGTCGGGTAACCATTCGACTATAAATAAGGCTATTGCGTCTTTCTGAACTTTCTGTTGGAGGCGGGGGTTAGTATTTAGTTTAAATAATTCTAGGAGGAATTGAGTTTTGTGGATGGTGTTGAAAAATGGTAAGTGTTAAGAAACGCTTCACTATAAATAAGGCTATTGTATCTTTCTGAACTTTCTATGCGAGGCAAGGATAACTATTTAGTTTAAATAATTCTAGGAGGAATTGAGTTTTGTGGCTGGTGTGGACAAATGGTAGTTGTTAAATATTCGGGTAAACATTCGACTATAAATATGGCTATTGCGTTCTTTCGCTGAAATGCAAGAGTTGGAATAGTTCAGTAGTGTTTGATTGTGGTTTACCTTGTCACAGTTACATTTTCTTGATTTTTCAAAGTTCATTTTGAATTTCTTTCGTTGAAATGCATGAGTTGGAATATTTCAGTAGTGTTTGGTTGTGGTTTACATTGTCACATTTACATTTTCTTTATTTTTCAAAGTTCATTTTGAATTTCTTTCCTTGAAATGCAAGAGTTGGACTATTACAGGAGTGTTTGGTGGTGGTTTACCTTGTCACAGTTACATTTTATTGATTTTTCAAAGTTCATTTTGAATTTCTTTCGCTGAAATGCAAGAGTTGGAATATTTCAGTAGTGATTGGTTGTGGTTTACCTTGTCACAGTTGAATTTTCTTGATTTTTCTAAGTTCATTTTTAATTTCTTTCTTTTAAATTCCAGAGTTTGAATATTTCAGTATTGGGTGGTTTTGTTTTACCTGGTCACAGTTAAATTTTCTTGATTTTTCAAAGTTCATTTTGAATTTGTTTCGTTGAAATGCAAGAGTTGGAATATTTCAGTAGTGTTTGGTTGTGGTTTACCTTGTCACAGTTACATTTTCTTGATGTTACATTTTCTTGATTTTTATAATTTCATTTTTATTTTATTTAGTTGTAATTTTATAGTTTTAATATTTAATTAGTGTTTGTTTGTGTTTTAACTTGTCACAGTTACATTTTATTGATTTTTTCAAAGTTAATTTTGAATTTCTTTCGCTGAAATGCAAGAGTTGTAATAGTTCTGTAGTGTTTGGTTGTGGTTTACCTTGTCTCAGTTACATTTTCTTGATTTTTCAAAGTTTATTTTGAATTTCTTTTGTTGAAATGCAAGATTTGGAATATTTCAGTAGTGTTTGGTTGTGGTTTACCTTGTCACAGTTACATTTTCTTGATTTTTCAAAGTTCATTTTGAATTTCTTTCGTTGAAATGCAAGAGTTTGAATATTTCAGTAATGTTTGGCTGTGATTTACCTTGCGCAATTACATATTCTTGATTTTTCAAAGTTCATTTTGTATTTCTTTCGTTGAAATGCAAGAGTTGGAATATTACAGTAATGTTTGGTTGTGTTCTAACTTGTCAAAGTTACATTTTCTTGATTTTTCAAAGTTCATTTTGAATTTGTTTCGTTGAAATGCAAGAGTTGGAATATTTCAGTAGTGTTTGTTTTTGGTTTACCTTGTCACAGTTACATTTTCTTGATGTTACATTTTATTGATTTTTCAAAGTTCATTTTGAATTTCTTTCGTTGAAATGGAAGAGTTGGAATATTTCAGTAGTGTTTTGTTGTGGTTTAACTTGTCACAGTTACATTTTCTTGATTTTTTCAAATTTCATTTTTAATTTCTTTCGCTGAAATGCAAGATTTTGAATAGTTCAGTAGTGTTTGGTTGTAGTTTACCTTTTCACAGTTACATTTTCTTGATTTTTCAAAGGTTTTTTAGAATTTCTTTCGTTGAAATGGAAGAGTTGGAATATTTCAGTAGTGTTTTGTTGTGGTTTACCTTGTCACAGTTAAATTTTCTTGATTTTTAAAAGTTCATTTTTAATTTCTGTCGATGAACTGCCCGAGTTGGAATATTTCAGTAGGGTTTTGTTTTGTTTTACATTTTAACAGATACATTTTATTTATTTTTCAAAGTTCATTTTGAATTTCTGTAGTGTTTGGTTGTGGTTTACCATGTCACAGTTACATTTTCTCGATCTTTCAAAGTTCATTTTGAATTTCTTTCGCTGAAATGCAAGAGTTGGAATATTTCAGTTGTGTTTGGTTGTGGTTTACCTTGTCACAGTTACATTTTCTTGATTTTTCAAAGTTCATTTTGAATTTCTTTCGCTGAAATGCAAGAGTTGGAATACTTCAGTGTCACAGTTACATTTTCTTGATTTTACAAAGTTCATTTTGAATTTCTTTCGTTGAAATGCAAGAGTTGGAATATTTCAGTAGTGTTTGGTTGTGGTTTACCTTGTCACAGTTACATTTTCTTGATTTTTCAAAGTTCATTTTGAATTTCTTTCGTTGAAATGCAAGAGTTGGAATATTTCAGTAGTGTTTGGTTGTGGTTTACCTTGTCACAGTTACATTTTCTTGATTTTTCAAAGTTCATTTTGAATTTCTTTCGTTGAAATGCAAGAGTTGGAATATTTCAGTAGTGTTTGGTTATGGTTTACCTTGTCACAGTTACATTTTCTTGATTTTTCAAAGTTCATTTTGAATTTCTTTCGTTGAAATGCAAGAGTTGGAATATTTCAGTAGTGTTTGGTTGTGGTTTACCTTGTCACAGTTACATTTTCTTGATTTTTCAAAGTTCATTTTGAATTTCTTTCATTGAAATGCAAGAGTTGGAATATTTCAGTAGTGTTTGGTTGTGGTTTACCTTGTCACAGTTACATTTTCTTGATTTTTCAAAGTTCATTTTGAATTTCTTTCGTTGAAATGCAAGAGTTGGAATATTTCAGTAGTGTTTGGTTGTGGTTTACCTTGTCACAGTTAAATTTTCTTGATTTTCCAAAGTTAATTGTGAATTTCTTTACTTGAAATGCAAGAGTTGGAATATTTCAGTAGCGTTTGGTAGTGGTTTACCTTGTCACAGTTACATTTTCTTGATTTTTTAAAGTTCATTTTGAATTTCTGTCGTTGAAATGTAAGAGTTGGAATATTTCAGTAGTGTTTGGTAGTGGTTTACCTTGTCACAGTTACATTTTCTTGATTTTTCAAAGTTCATTTTGAATTTCTTTCGTTGAAATGCAAGAGTTGGAATATTTCAGTAGTGTTTGCTTGTGGTTTACCCTGTCACAGTTACATTTTATTGATTTTTCAAAGTTCATTTTGAATCATTCAAGAAACGTGATTAAACACGTTTTTAAAATACATGCTATTTGCATGTCTGTCCTTGGCACCTTTCCAAACGAGTGGGGATTCCCCGCTGGTTCCTACACATTGCAAAAAAAGTGAGCAGTACGAAAACTCCACATTTTCAACCAGACAGGTTTTTTAGACAACACACCCACAGAGATGACACACACACATAGAAACGAGACACGCACAGACACGACACACAAACAGAGTCATAGTGAGAGAGATATCCAAAAGTTGGGTTGACCTAGGTTCACTTAGAGTGGCGCGCCACTCTAAGTGAACCTAGGTCAACCCAACTTTTGGATATCTCTCTCACTATGACTCTGTTTGTGTGTCGTGTCTGTGCGTGTCTCGTTTCTATGTGTGTGTGTCATCTCTGTGGGTGTGTTGTCTAAAAAACCAGTCTGGTTGAAAATGTGGAGTTTTCGTACTGCTCACTTTTTGCAATGTGTAGGAACCAGCGGGGAATCCCCACTCGTTTGGAAAGGTGCCAAGGAAAGGCATGCAAATAGCATGTAGTTTAAAAAACGTGTTTAATCACGTTTCTTGAATGATTCAAAATGAACTTTGAAAAATCAAGAAAATTTAACTGTGACAGGGTAAACCACAAGCAAACACTACTGAAATATTCCAACTCTTGCATTTCAACGAAAGAAATTCAAAATGAACTTTGAAAAATCAAGAAAATGTAACTGTGACAAGGTAAACCACTACCAAACACTACTGAAATATTCCGACTCTTGCATTTCAACGAAAGAAATTCAAAATGAACTTTGAAAAATCAAGAAAATGTAACTGTGACAAGGTAAACCACAACCAAACACTACTGAAATATTCCAACTCTTGCATTTCAAGGAAAGACATTCAATATGAACTTTGAAAAATCAATAAAATTTAACTGGGACAAGGTAAACCACAAGCAAACACTACTGAAATATTCCAACTCTTGCATTTCAACGAAAGAAATTCAAAATGAACTTTGAAAAATCAAGAAAATGTAACTGTGACAAGGTAAACCACAACCAAACACTACTGAAATATTCCAACTCTTGCATTTCAATGAAAGAAATTCAAAATGAACTTTGAAAAATCAAGAAAATGTAACTGTGACAAGGTAAACCACAACCAAACACTACTGAAATATTCCAACTCTTGCATTTCAACGAAAGAAATTCAAAATGAACTTTGAAAAATCAAGAAAATGTAACTGTGACAAGGTAAACCATAACCAAACACTACTGAAATATTCCAACTCTTGCATTTCAACGAAAGAAATTCAAAATGAACTTTGAAAAATCAAGAAAATGTAACTGTGACAAGGTAAACCACAACCAAACACTACTGAAATATTCCAACTCTTGCATTTCAACGAAAGAAATTCAAAATGAACTTTGAAAAATCAAGAAAATGTAACTGTGACAAGGTAAACCACAACCAAACACTACTGAAATATTCCAACTCTTGCATTTCAACTTAAGAAATTCAAAATGAACTTTGAAAAATCAAGAAAATTTAACTGTGACACTGTAGTAGTCCAACTATTGCATTTCATCGAAAGAAATTCAAAATGAACTTTGAAAAATCAAGAAAATGTAACTGTGACAAGGTAAACCACAACCAAACACTACTGAAATATTCCAACTCTTGCATTTCAGCGAAAGAAATTCAAAATGAACTTTGAAAGATCGAGAAAATGTAACTGTGACATGGTAAACCACAACCAAACACTACTGAAATTCAAAATGAACTTTGAAAAATCAAGAAAATGTAACTGTGACAAGGTAAACCACAACCAAACACTACTGAAATAGTCCAACTCTTGCATTTCAACTAAAGAAATTCAAAATGTACTTTGAAAAATCAAGAAAATCTAACTGTGACAAGGTAAACCACAACCAAACACTACTGAAATATTCCAACTCTTGCAATTCAACGAAAGCAATAAAAAATGAACATTGAAAAATAAAGAAAATTTAACTGTGGAAAGATAAATCACGACCAATCTCTACTGAAATATTCCAACTCTTGCATTTCAGCGAAAGAAATTCAAAATGAACTTTGAAAAAATCACGAAAATGTAACTGTGACAAGGTAAACCACAACCAAACACTACTGAAATATACCAACTCTTCCATATCAACGAAAGAAATTCAAAATGAACTTTGAAAAATCAATAAAATGTAACATCAAGAAAATGTAACTGTGACAATTTAAAACACAACCAAAAACTACTGAAATATTCCAACTCTTGCATATCAGCGAAACAAATTCAAAATGAAATTTGAAAAATCAAGAAAATGTAAATGTGACAAGGTCAATCACAACCAAACACACCTGAAAGATTCCAACTCATGCATATCACCGACAGAAATTCAAAAAGAACTTTGAAAAATCAAGAAAATGTAATTGTGACAAGGTAAATCACAACCAAACAGTACTGAAATATTCCAACTCTTGCATTTCAACGAAAGAAATTCAAAATGAACTTTGAAAAATCAAGAAAATGTAACTGTGACAAGGTAAAACACAACCAAACACTACTGAAATATTCCAACTCTTGCATTTCAACGAAAGAAATTCAAAATGAACTTTGAAAAAACAAGAAAATGTAACTGTGACAAGGTAAAACACAACCAAACACTACTGAAATATTCCAACTCTTGCATTTCAACGAAAGAAATTAAAAATGAACTTTGAAAAAATCAAGAAAATGTAAATGTGACAAGGTAAACCACAACCAAAAAATAATGAAATATTCAAACTCTTCCATTTCACCGATAGAAATTAAAAATGAAATATGTAAAATCAATAAAATGTAACATCAAGAAAATGTAACTGTGACAAGTTAAACCACAACCAAACACTACTGAAATATTCCAACTCTTGCATTTCAACGAAAAAAATTCAAAATGAACTTTGAAAAATCAAGAAAATGTAACTGTTACAAGGTAAAACACAACAAAACACTACTGAAATATTCCAACTCTTGCATTTCAACGAAAGAAATTCAAAATTAACTTTGAAAAATCAAGAAAATGTAATTGTGACAAGGTAACACACAACCAAACATTACTGAAATATTCCAACTCTTGCATTTCAACGAAAGAAATTCAAAATTAAATTTTAAAAATCAATAAAATGTAACTGTTACAAGGTAAAACATAACCAAACACTACTGAAATATTCCAACTCATGAATTTCAACAAAAGAAATTCAAAATGAACTTTGAAAAATCAAGAAAATGTAACTGTGACAAGGTAAACCACAACCAAACACTACTGAAATATTCCAACTCTTGCATTTCAACTAAACAAATTAGAAAAGAAAATTTAAAAAATCAAGAAAATGTAACTGTGACAAGGTAAACCAAAACCAAACACTACTTAAATATTCCAACTCTTGCATTACAACGAAATAAATTCAAAATGAACTTTGAAAAATCAAGAAAATATAACTGTGACAAGGTAAACCACAACCAAACACTACTGAAATATTCCAACTCTTGCATTTCAATGAAAGAAATTCAAAATGAACTTTGAAAAATCAAGAAAATGTAACTGTGACAAGGTAAACCACAACCAAACACTACTGAAATATTCCAACTCTTGCATTTCAACGAAAGAAATTCAAAATGAACTTTGAAAAATCAAGAAAATGCAACTGTGACAGGGTCAACCACAACCAAACACTACTGAAATATTCCAACTCTTGCATTTCAGCGAAAGAAATTCAAAATGAACTTTGAAAAATCAAGAAAATGTATCTGTGAAATGGTAAACCATAACCACACATTGCTGAAATATTCCAACTCTTTCTTTTCAACGAAAGCAATTCAAAATGAACTTTGAACAATCAAGAAAATGTAACTGTGTTAAGGTAACTCACAACCAAACACTACTGAAATACTAAATCTCTTGCATTTTAACGAAAGAAAATCAAAATGAATTTGAACAATCAAGAAAATGTAACTGTGACAAGGTAAACCACAATCAAACACTACTGAAATATTCCAACTCTTGCATTTAAGCGAAAGAACGCACTAGCCATATTTATAGTCGAATGTTTACCCGAATATTTAACAAGTACCATTTTTCCACACCAGCCACAAAACTCAATTCCTCCTAGAATTATTTAAACTAAATAGTTATCCTTACCTCGCACATAAAGTTCAGAAAGATACAAGATCCTTATTTATAGTGAAGCGTTTCTTAACCATTCAAATATTACAACACAAACCACACAACTCAATTCATCCTAGAATTCTTTAAACTAAATAATTACCCCCGCCACCAAGAGAAAGTTCAGAAAGACGCAATAGCCCTAGTTATAGTCGAATGTTTACCCGAATAAGTATCCAGTACCATTTTTCCACACACGCCACAAAACTCAATTCCTCCTAGAATTATTTAAACTAAATAGTTATCCCTGCCTCGCACAGAAAGTTCAGAAAGACACAATAGCCTTATTTATAGTGAAGCGTTTCTTATCCGTATGTTTACCCAAATATTCAACACTTACCATTTTTCAACACCATCCACAAAACTCAATTCCTCCTAGAACTATTTAAACTAAATACCTACCCCCGCCTCCAAGAGAAAGTTCAGAAAGACGCAATAGCCTTATTTATAGTCGAATGTTTACCCGAATATTTAACAAGTACCATTTTTCCACACCAGCCCCAAAACTCAAGTCCTCCTAGAATTATTTAAACTAAATATTTATCCCTGCCTCGCACAGATAGTTCAGAAAGACACAATAGCCTTATTTATAGTGAAGCGTTTCTTAACCGTATGATTACCAAAATATTCAACACTTACGATTTTTCAACACCATCCACAAAACTCAATTCCTCCTAGAACTATTCAAACTAAATACTTACCCCCGCCTCCAACAGAAAGTTCAGAAAGACGCAATAGCCTTATTTATAGTCGAATGTTTACCCGAATATTTAACAAGTACCATTTTTCCACACCAGCCAAAAAACTCAATTCCTCCTAGAATTATTTAAACTAAATAGTTACCCCTGCCTCGCACAGAAAGTTCAGAAAGACACAATAGCCTTATTTATAGTGAAGCGTTTCTTAGCCGTATGTTTACCCAAAGATTCAACACGTAACATTTTTCAACACCATCCACAAAACTCAATTCCTCCTAGAATTATTTAAACTAAATACTTACCCCCGCCTCCAACAGAAAGATCAGAAAGACGCAAGAGCCATATTTATAGTCGAATGTTTACCCGAATATTTAACAAGTATCATTTTTCCACACCAGCCACAAAACTCAATTCCTCCTAGAATTATTTAAACTAAATAGTTATCCCTGCCTCGCACAGAAAGTTCAGAAAGACACAAAAGCCTTATTTATAGTGAAGCGTTTCTTAACCGTATGTTTACCCAAATATTCAACACGTATCATTTTTCCACACCAGCCACAAAACTCAATTCCTCCTAGAATTATTTAAACTAAATAGTTATCCCCGCCTCCAACAGAAAGTTCAGAAAGACGCAATAGCCATATTTATAGTCGAATGTTTACCCGAATATTTAACAAGTACCATTTTTCCACACCAGCCACAAAACTCAATTCCTCCTAGAATTATTTAAACTAAATAGTTATCCCTGCCTCGCACAGAAAGTTCAGAAAGACACAATAGCCTTATTTATAGTTAAGAGTTTCTTAACCGTATTTTTACCCAAATATTCAACACTTACCATTTTTCAACACCATCCACAAAACTCAATTCCTCCTAGAATTATTTAAACTAAATACTTACCCCCGCCTCCAACAGAAAGTTCAGAAAGACGTAATAGCCTTATTTATAGTAGAATGTTTACCCGAATATTTAACAAGTACCATTTTTCCACACCAGCCACAAAACTCGATTCCTCCTAGAATTATTTAAACTAAATAGTTATCCCTGCCTCGCACAGAAAGTTCAGAAAGATACAATAGCCTTATTTATAGTGAAGCGTTTCTGAAAACAGGGAGCCCGATTTACGAAAAAAAAAGGGATACCCCCCGTTCAACTGACCTCCCAGTGGAACAGACCACGTGTATACCAGCAACCCTCCGTTTCACTGGCTACACTTGAACTCCCGACTACTGCCCCGCCACCCTCGCTGCAACGCCCCCAACGCCTCCACATGGGCCGCACTGTCTGTGGAAAGTTAAAAAATGTGTACAAATGTTATGCATGAGTATTACGCAACACTAGGCGCGTTACATATATGTCAAGTCACATAGTCATTCTATCGTTACTTTTCAATTAAGCTATTGAATACTTTCTAGCAATGTCCCTTGTAAGCGTCTACGCAAATATCTTTTCGCAAATATCTTTTCGCAAAAAAAAATTCGCAAATCTCGTAAACTAAAGAAGTAATTACGTCACTGTTGTTAGCTCCATCATTAATCTCCAATAATATAAATGCACCCCTCATTTTTTTCCTCTACTAATATCCTTGCAAATAAAAACTATTCTCTTTGAATTCAATTCTCTTACTAATATGTAATGTAAAGAAAACTAAAAAGATACACCGGTTTTTCCAACACGGATGTAACCTAAAAAAAAAACTTGTTTATCATGAAATAGAAATTCAGTTAATTGTGCCAGAAAAAACTTGAAGCAGAACAGATTATAATCAACCTGTTTGGTATGGGCACGTACGCAAAGTATATACCTTCAAGCAAATTCTATATGATATTTCTAATTACTATAGCTTCTATAGAAACGGTACCTCTTTGCAAAGGATCCTGGTAACCCCAATTCGTCCGAAACTTACATACATATCTATGCCTCAGGCGTAGGGTTCAAATATATAGATGCCTGGCCCGTGGTAAGGCTTATTACGCAATCACTCGTGATATCTATTATTGAATGTAGGATCTGTATCTATTAATGCTTTACAGAAAACCCCTTCTGCTAAGACAAGTACCGTTCGTAGTAATAGGTGCTTGACCCGTGGTAAGGCATATTACGCAATCACCCGTGAAAGTGTATAGGTGACTGCCCCGTGGTAAGTCTTATTACGCAATCACTCGTCGCGGTAATTGGGCGCTTACTACTGACGAGATTAACGGTTTAATTTTCATCAAGGCTCCTCCGCTTTATGGGGCTTCACCCGCTCATTTTAAAATTATGCAAATTTCCTTATGCTGCTAGCTGTTAATGGGTAACTTTAAATGTAATGAATTTCACATATAAAGATATAAAAAAATTCCCATGAAAAAGATTAGGTCCATAAAAAACGAACATAAATTAATTTAAAAATTTTTTTCCACAAAGCAGAGTTTTTCAAAAAAGCTAAAAGTTCCATTAAACCAAAAATTAGCAGAAATAAAGTCAAATAATCTTCCAATCGTAAAATTTTCTACAAATCACCATCAATAAATAAATGAAACCTAAAAACGGATATAAATTACAATAAATAACCGAGTCAAACTCAAAACAAGCAAAAATAAACATGAGTAGGCTTGACAACTCCCATGCCTTCCCAAAACCAGAAGATTCTTTGCACTTCACTGAATAAAAAAGAAATGACCGTGTATTGTCAGTTTAACACACATAGTTATATTTATTCCCTAATGCCTTAATAATTTTTTATTTATTAAAGTAAAAAAAAGTGAAAAATGCTCTTTATGTATTTTATTTTCAGGTGGTCTCCAATTCAAAAACAAAGTTAGAACTAATTTTGGCTCTTTACCGTCGGCTCTTTATCGTTGGCTCTTTACCGATTAAACGTCGGTAATAATTGTCGGCAAAATGAAGCCAAAGCTATTCATCTCATATAGACTTAAAACTTACAGAGCGTGTGAGAGGGCATGAAAGACCTCAACGGAGACGAAGTATTTTCAGGTTGTAGGCAACACCGATCACGTATTTTGTCCAGATAAACAAATATTGACTGGAATTTCTTTGCAGTCCCAATTTTCTTTTCAGAAACAGTTTTGTTCAGCAGCAGCAAAACTGAAAAAAAAAACTTTTCAAATATTCGTACAATTAACCCATAACAAAACTATATCAATTGAAAACCGATCATACGTTTAAAATATTTCCCAAAAGAGCTTATCAATAAAAGCAAAGAGAAATCTCCAAACCTAAAACTCGAAATAAACCTAAAAAAGAAATAAGTTCATATAATCTATGCTTTTAAGGAACAGGAATTAAAATGGATGAATAAATGACACCTGATATAAACATAAATTAAAATAAATAACCATATCAAAGATAGAAATAAGAGATACTGCAATGGATAAATAGATGAAACTTAAGCTAAAAAGAATTAACACAGACAGGAGTTGAGCCACTATCTCCTGAATCCCGCTGAAGGATATTTTTGTCCGTTTTAGGTTTTAATTTTGCTTAGAAAAAAATACCTAAAAAAATTGCTTTAAAACAAATTTGCTTTTGAAAAAAAAATTATTAACTATAGGTAAAATAGATTAAATGTTTTGCAATGAAAAAAAGAGCAATGACACTTTCCCCGACGACTCTTCGTATTAATATTAAAAACCAATGACACTTTGTCTGAAGACAAAAAATTAACAACAGGACTTTGAGCAATGATCAGAGAATTTTGGCGGCGCAAACAAAAATAAGAATAAAATTGTTTGGCAACTTCCTTTAATTTTTTTTTACAGGGCTTAACATAATTTGGGTAAAATCTTTTGAGAAGCTTTACTCCAATATGCCTGTGCATTTGTGCAGAAGATATTATAAAAGGATTTTGATTTTTTCTAACTAAATGATTGTTTAGTCCTAAAGATTTATTGTTTAGTCCTTGTACTAGGTAGAAAATATCATAGTTCATCAAAGTATTACATATCTTCATTGTTTTTTTGTAGACTGGCGTTCCTGGGGAAGAGTGGCGACGTCAAATTGAAGCAAGAAGACGTATGATTGCCAAACGTCGTGAACGAAGACGTCTTACACTATTTGGCAAAGCCGAAGTAGCTGATGCTTGCATGCAAACATCAAGACCTTCTTCGTCGGTAATAATGACTTATTTCATATACTGGCTTGATTACCTACATTTTGGTTTAAAGTAATCCAACATAATCAAGTCCTAATCCTTTTTAATTAGCCGCTGTCAATGTCAAACTGAAACTCTTATGCATTATAATGAAGCAACTAATGTTATCATGGTTGGAGCGATAGCTGCAACCTAGTAAGGAAAGAACTACGGCTCATAGTAAAAAAAAACGTTTAAAAAATTGGAAAATAAGAAAAAATTGTCATTTTTAGCTGATTCACAAAGGGTAACTATTATCTAAATTAGTCTTAATAGTAAAATTTTATTCTGAAAAAAAATTTAAAGGAATTTCAAAAAATGGCCCAAAACCCTAAAAAGGAGCCCCCCAAGTTAATATATTATTAACTTATAAACTCCATATTATAAACATATAAACCCCAAGCTAAATATATTATTGATTAAACAAATTGATCCCTTTACCAGGAATCCTTGAGGTTTAAAATTTACTGTATTTTGTTTCATTTTGCCTGCAATTTATTTGCTCTTTTCATTTGAGAGTTTTTTTTCCTGAAAGCATCTAAAAATAAACTTATTCCTACGAAAAAAAAATCCTGAAATATACTCCTTGTCACCCACTGATATTTTGGCGTTCGCCCCCCCCTGGGAAAATTTTCTGCCAGCGCCCTTGGATATCACATTGAATGATTGCTACCTGATTCCCTGGGGTTCGTTCTTTCTATAGACTGAAAAACAAGTTACTGGGTCGAAAAAATGCTACGGTTGACGTCAATAGAATAAACCAGTGGAAATAAAGCGCGCATCTTAACTTGAAAATAGAGGACAGTGATCTTTCTTTTCTTCTTCGGTTCATTGGAGAAGAGCATAGATGACTCTGCATCTGTCTTTTCTACACCGACAAAATTACCAGGGTTCTGTCTCCTTTTCTTCAATTACATAGATATTGATATTTATTTAGTCTAGTGTTACCGATGAAAGCCTACAAGCTAGAGAAAATTTACCCGATTTTTAAAAAAGGGAGAAACACCTCCTAATAGTAAATTAATCTTAATGAAAATCACACTGTTAGATTCAGCATACCAGAGAACCCTACTGTAGAGGTTTCAATGTCCTATTTGCAAAAATGTGGAATTTTGTATTTTTTGTCAGAAGAAAGATTATGAATGCGTGTTTATTTGATTTTTTTTTCTTTCCCCCAGGGGTGACCGTATCGAACCAAGGGTCCAAGAAAATCAGGAGAGGGCTCATCTGAACGTAATTTAAAATTTCTATTGGCCTTTTTAATGACCTAAAAGATTGGAGGGCAACAAGCCCCCTTCCCACGCCCCTTTTTCCCCAAAATAGTTTGATCCAAATTTTTAGTTATCCTTTTTGTTCAGCATAGTTGAAAAGTCCCTAAACTATGCCTTTGGAGAGAACATGCCCCCCGGCTCTAGGGGATAGGTCTTTAAGCAATAAAACTTTGCCCATTATTTACAAATAGGCCTAGTAGGCTATTTGCTATTGCGAAGTATACATACATTTTTCGGAGGAAGGGGGATTTTGTGCTTGGAGTGATTTTCCATGAGGCTAATTTTCTATGTTAAGCGATACTTCGGGGGTTGAACTTTCCAGAGAAAATTTTAGACTGGAAGGATTTCACAGAATTCCTATACGAAATTCTTCTTAATTGTCTTATTTCTCTTTGCCTTCTCAATTTTGCATGTGGAGATGTTCCAGGGATATTGTCCGGGGAAAATTTTCAGTGTGTTTGGAATTCCTAGAAATAATTTCCAAGGCAGTGAGGATTTCCGGAGTGATCGGAAAACGATTAAAACTTCAACTGAAAGTATTTTCAATTGTCAAATGAAAGCATGCTAAGAAGAATTTTTCAGGCTGCATCTCCTGATAGAAATTTTACGCGAAAGGATTTTCAGTGAGGATGGAATTGTCTGGGATGAATTTTACGGGGGTGTTTTCTACGTGTGAGGAACTTTCCTCGGAGGAATTTCCCCTGAGGGGAGGGAATTTTTCATTGAGAGAAATTAATAAAAAAACAAGTTTTTTCAACTAAAAGTAAGGAGCAACATTAAAACTTCAAACAAACGGAAATTATTACGTATATGAGGGGGGTTGCTCTCCCTCAGCACCTCACTCATTACGCTTAAGTTTGAATTCTCTCCCAATTCTTTAAGAACTGCTCCTAAAACACTCTGTTCGTTTAATTAGAACAATAAGAAGCTTTTTTTTAAAGTGCTAAACACTTTAGCGTAAAGAGCGAGGTTTTGAGGAGGAGGAACCCCCCTCATGTACGTAATAATTTCTGTTCGTTTTAAGTTTTAATGTTGGTCCTTACTTTCAGTTGAATCAAGTTGAGTATATTAAACGCTTCATGCTGTATGGATGAATCCGGAAATAAATTCCACCAACTGTTCCTACTTGATGCTTATAGATTAGCTTATAAATTAAACTATTAATTCAGAAGCAATTAGTAAAGCATACAGATTTCATATGAGGTTTAATTCGATTAATTCATTTTTCTTAGGAAATTGTTCAGCTTCCAGAATTGGACTTGAGGCACGAAAACGAGAAAAACCTTGTAACAAGACCCCTATCAAGTGACAGAAGGAATCACAAGGTGAGTTTTAGGGTAGGATATTCTTTCAGGACAAAACGAGATACCAAAGGTGCCAGAAACTAAATCCGTCTGATATGCCTCAAGCCAAAACTACTATCTTCCAGCTATGCTTTTCTTTCTGAACAGAAGGTGCTCAGAAGTTAAATTGGTAGTTATCTGTTATAGCAACAACACTCAAGAAGTGAAGTTAGGCTAGTGCTAATGAAATATACCTAAGCATGATGAAAATAAAATACTTTAGTAACAAAATTATGGAAAATACAAAAGAGAATTATGGATATCAGGACCCCCTAAACGCATTATATAAATGGTTACTAATCTAACCTAATCTAACCTACCTAACCAAAATACAAACTAAAATAATTAATTAAAATATACCTACAATTTAGTCTATATACCCTCTTTTGCGCTAAGCTGAAAAAAACTACAGAGAGAAACCGGTTCTTTTTAAGCAAGAACTTGAGATATATAAGAACTTGCTATAACAGATAAGTACCGTTAAATGGATTAACACCATAAAACCAACAGCCTAACAATTTTAAAAAGAAGATACATTGATAGTTTGGATAATAATGAATCAATTAATTAATCTAAAATTTTTCATGTGTTCTAGTGTTTGTTCTTGTATTTATGTATGTCTTTTCATTTAGTTTTAAGTACATTTTAAGTAGCATTCAGTCAATTTGACTTCCGAAAAATATTCAATATTAATTTTCATTTTTTATGTATTTTTGGGTATGAATCTTTAGTTTGTAGGAAATTTTCCAGTAAACATGAAAATTTAAGAAGTACAATTATTCAATTTGGTTTCGGGACAACTCTTTTGATCCTACCTTTAAAGGAATCAGCTGGAAGGTTTACAGGGATGACACCTGGAGGCAGACTTCCTGATTGTGTGAAATATCTATATTCAAATGGTGTAAAATGTTCAAAAATTAGGCAGGGGCTGTTAAGTGCGAGGAGTTAAATCAAACAGTAGATCTAGAATATTGTCACAAATTATCTTATGATCACTTCTGCATTTCAAAGGTGAGGGATCGTTTTTATTTTATTTACATTTTCAACGAAACTTGATATAACACAAGTTTTACTACTGATGACGGTCACTGTATATGTGACCGAAATATCTGGTATTTTTTGTGAATTTTCTATACACTGTCTATTAAAAAGGATTTTATCCCTATTTTGAACTTTTATTTTATCGAAACTTGATATGTTTCGGTTTATTCGCGAAATTCGATTTTATGATCTGTGTAGCCTATTAATTACTGGTATAGCTCAGCAAAAACTGATAGGTTGACAAGTTTATGGTTTCTTTACACAGGTTGTAGCAAATCCATCCCTGTTTTTTTTTTTTTTTTTTTATTATTCTCAGGTTCTATTCAAAATTTGTTGTGCTTACAATAATAAATTAGTCTAACAGTTTTTATTTGGTATTCACAGCTATAGAAGTGTAGATAATTGTAATATAATTATAACTTCGAACGTTACTTTTTCAAGTTTTTTTCAGATTTTTTTTTTCTCTTCACTAATCACACTTTTTTCGCAGAAAATGGCTAGAGACAATTTTTCTGGCAAAGCAGCTAGGCTTCAGTTGCATACCCAGCAAAGATATACTATGTTTAGAACTCTGAAAAGCCAGAGCTCTTGAGTAAATTGTCATGGCTTGTTCATTTTACTGTTCATTTACATTTTCCAGTTCAGGAAAAAATCATTCATGAGTTTGAATTTTTTAGTATAAATCTGTTACCGAGAATAAAGACCTATCCAGCAGTGTCCAAGACGTCCGGTGCACAAACATAGTCAGTCTCTTAGTTCACCTCATGGTAGAGGCACCTATACATGCCTAATAGTGCTACGAGACTCATGCAGTCAGAATCACGAAGCGTTTAATATTGAAGCAACAGGCAGAAGAATTAATTTACCATATGGTCGAACGCAA